>NC_026000.2:76427565-76488974 GCF_000442705.2 Elaeis guineensis
TTTTGCATATGACTATTTATATTTCATGCCAAAAGAATCATACTCTTTTCAAGCATATACACCTATAATGTATTCTTTGAAATTAATGCATACACATAAATATTTTTGTTCAAATATTTTGTCATCATCAAAAAGGGAGAGATTGTTGCTCCTAGATTGATTTTGATGATTACAAAGCAGATTGAAGGGATACAAACAATTTTAAATTTAAAAAGTCCTTATGCTCTTCAAGGACAAAATCATAATTTACTAAAATCCTGATTTGATAGTATCATTTGATAGAACAAATGATTTGTAAACTATTGGTGAAAATTTCATTATTTTTGGACTTATATTTTTGAAGTTATGAAGGTTTGAAGTGCATGAGTCGACTCATGAGTCAACTCATGGCACTATGAGCTGATTGGCACGAAAAAAAAAAATTCCCATGGCACGCTGGATTTTTGGCTTGGCATGACCTGTGAGTCGACTCATGAGATGACCCACAAGGCATGAGTCGACTCATGAGTCGACCTCTGCTGATTTGAGTCGAAAAATTCAGAAATCAAGACTGTCTGGTCTGTGCAACAGAAGTCGACTCATGAGTCGACTCCTGTAGCATGAGTCGACTCATGAGTCGACTCCTGCGATGGAAAATGTCAGCAACGGCTATTTTTTTGCCCGTTTTAATTGCCTTTTATGCTTCCTAAAATTGCTCTAACGGCTCTTTATCTGCCTAAAATATTTTCTCTTGCTTCTAATGCCATAAAATGCTTCAAATGGTGAAAGAAATTGCAGATTAAATAGCAGATCAAACGTGAGATCAAAAATAGAAGAGAGGATCCGAAATCTGCACGAAAAAGCTTGAGATCAACGAAATATCCAAAAAGAAAAAGAGAGAGGATCCACAATATACTAGAGAGATTGTGAAAGAGAAAAGCAAGAGCATTCAAAGAGAAAATCTTTCAAGCCTATTGTTCAACCTTGATCAAGAGATCTTTCAAATCTTTCAAGAGATCTTCAATCAACGATCAACCTCTTCTCAAGCATTCGTTCAAGCGTTCATCCACTTTGAAAAAATCCGAAAAGGGGTTCTTCATTTGAGTAAAGTTTTTATTGTTATATTCGCTCATTTAAAGGAGCTATTATTGTATTAATCTGTGCTCAAAATTTTCTAACTCTTTGTGAGTTTTTGTTCTTGTTTTTGGAGGATTTTCAAAACAAGGAAAGGTTGATCCGAACCTGAAATCGGAGTATTTTGGGTTTACTTGTACCCGGAAAACAAGTGATCTAGCTTGGGATAGCTAGTATCGGAGTTTCCGACGTTTTGTATTCAGGTTGAATACAAGTATAGTGGATTGAAATTCCCAAGTAGGAGCTTGGAGAGTGGATGTAGGTGCAAGGTTGGCACCGAACCACTATAAATCCTTGTGTTGTGTGGTGTGCTTTATCGCTTTATCTTATTTCTTTATTATATCCTTGCAATACTGGTTTAGGTAATTAATATTGAATTAAAATCTTTCTCTTATTCATCATAAGTAATTAATTAAGTCTAAAATTTTTAGAAACCCAATTCACCCCCCCCTCTTGGGTTGCATAGCTGGGCAACAACAGATTATGCTTGTGATAGCTGTCCATCTGGACTATGAAATCTGACAGATGGATGTGAAGATAGCTTTCCTAAACGGAGAGCTGGATGAAGAGGTGTATATGATACAACCTGAAGGATTCACATCTACAGATGAGTCTAAGATGTGCAGGATACAGAGGTCCATTTATGAACTTAAGCAGGCATCCCGGAGTTGGAACATACGTTTGATAGGACGATCAAAACGTATGGCTTCGTTAAGAATGGAGAAGAGCCTTATATTTATAAGTGGGCTAATGGTCCGATAATTGTATTTCTTGTATTGTATGTGGATGACATTCTCTTAATCGGGAATGATGTCCCTACATTACAAGGAATAAGGATTTGGTTGTCGTCATAGTTCTCCATGAAGGATCTGGGAGAAGCTTCCTACATCCTAGGGATGAGGATCTATAGGGATAGATCTACAAGGTTGCTTGGCTTATCCTAGTCCACGTACATTGATACTATGCTGAAGAGGTTCAGCATGGAGAATTCTAAGAAAGGCTATCTACCGATAGGCCATGGAATTTTTCTCTCGAAGAGGGATTGTCCGACAATATCTCAAGAGAGAGAGCGTATGGGTAGAATTCTATATGCTTCGACAGTGGGATCTATCATGTACGCCATGACATGTACACGACCAAATGTGGCATACTCACTAGGAGTAGTGAGTAGATACCAATCTGATCCAGGGGAGAATCACTGGAAGATTGTTAAAACCATCCTGAAGTATTTAAGAAATACTAAGGACCAGTGGCTTGTTTATGGTGAATCAGACTTGAGACTTATAGGGTTTACAGACTTCAGTTTTCAGTCTGATCATGATGACAGCAAGAGTGTGTCAGGATTTATTTTTACCCTTAATGGTGGGGTTGTCTGCTGGAAGAGTTCCAAGCAGCACACTATGGCTAATTCAGTTTGCGAAGTAGAATATGTCGCTGCATCAGATGCTGCCAAAGAAGTGGTGTGGCTGAAGAAATTCATCACCGAGCTCGGAGTAGCATCCTCCCTTGTTGGTCCAGTTCTGCTCTATTGTGACAGCTCTGGAGCCATTGCTCAGGCGAAGGAACCGAAGGCACACCAGCAGACGAAGCATATTCTGTGCCGCTACCATCTCATCCAGAAAATTATGGATCGAGGTGACGTCGACCTTCAGAAGATCGACGGAAAGAAAAATCTGGCCGACCCATTCACTAAAGCCATTGCGGTGAAGGAGTTTGATGACTTCAAGTCGAAGATGGGTATTAAATACTGCACCGATTGGCTTTAGGCCAAGTGAGAGATTGTTGGAAATAGTATCCCAAAGCCAATCGTCAGCCTGTTGATGGTTGTGCTCTTTCTTATATTAGTATATAAATTATAAATAAATAAAAGTTATTTTGGTTTTCATCACAAATTATTTCATCTTCTAATGAACTCTTGTGTTGTGGTGAAGTCCTTGGGACTATTTAGACTCGACAAAGGAGGATTTGTCATTTAGTTCTTAAACCAGTTCGCGACCAAATGATACGTTGTTACCAAGGACAACAACATTTATCAAGCATAGGTCATTGTGTGCCATATGGGTTGGTTGTCCTCTTAACCAAGGAGTATAGAGACACTGGTATGGCATACAAGTGAGATGTAAGGGTATATCTGCACTGAACATGACCGACTTTGGAGCTTTTTCTGCTGTCAAGATTTACTCTGATGGGATATGGGTATAACTGTCCCTCCAATCTGAGACCACCACAGTGACTTGCAAGCAACTCACTGCACTTAGGCACTGGATTACCTGAATTTCTAATTCAGTGACGGAAGGCTGCTGGGTGTAGTCAAGTACTTGACTTATCGGTGCGTGTGTCAAGATGGGATTGACCACTCCAGTTCAGGAGCTGTGTACAGTCGTATTTCAATTTAGCAAAATCTTGGTCAGGGTAGTCCTAGTGAGGAGTCACAGGACTGTTTGAGTAAAGCACGATTCGGATGATCTGATCAGGGTTGACAGTTTAACCCTAAGTCATCCTATACACAGGGGTCAAAAGGAATGAATTATACAGTAACCATATTCGTGTAGGTTCTGAATATTACGATTGCGACTATTCGACCTATCCGGATGTCGAGTACCATTGCTAGATGGTCACTTTGATTAGTATAGAAATTGGTTTCTGTGCTACCGACTTAGGTTCGAACCTGTGGGGCACACACATTAGAGGTTCCTATCTGATCTGATGGCTGGTGAAGAGTCCCACTGGACTGGGACTCTTCGACCAAGAGTCCTAATGCTCAGGGACTCTGAGTCCTACGTGTCTGAAACTCTGTGATTGAGAATCAGGATTCTCTGATCACGAGTTTCACACATTTTGGGTACCGGGGTCAAGAGTCCCATTGGTTTGGGACTCTTCGATCAGGATTTCATATCGATAGACTTTGATGCCCGATTGTCCATCGAATTTAGACTCAATATTTATGAGAGATTTAATTAGTAATTTGATCGCTAATTAACTCAATTTGATTGAGTAATTATTTTTGGATCAAGTCAAATTGAATTAGATTCAGTTGGATTTGACCCAATTAGGTTAAGAGTTGACCTAATCGCCGAGGTGGTTTGATCTCTGATTTGATCAGGAGTTGGACTTAGTCAATTTCTGATTTGATTAGAATTTTATTAAGCCTAATTAAGCTTAATTATATTGGGTTTAATTTAGTCTAATTGTGCCTAACCTATTTTAATAAGGTTGGTTCAATTAGATTTGAAACCACCTTGACTTATCTCCCTACGCCACCTCACCTCACCTACGCCTATTTGAATTCACGTGAAACAAATTCTCATGAATTTTCTTCCACGTAGAAGCCTTCCCACGCCCCTCCTTTGTGCGCCATTTTGAGTGGATAAAGATGGTTGGTTGGCCATTCAAATTCAAATGAAGTTTGAATTTGAATGGGCAACTAATCTCATGCGCCACCTTATCCACTTGTGCGCCACTTATTCTACATGAGAAAAAGTTTCTCATATAAATTCTCCACGCACAAAGAACCCATGCCCCCTTCTTCTCACGCCAAGAATGGATAAAGATTGGTTGGTTGGCATTTGAATTCAAATTCAATTTGAATTCAAGTGAGCAACCACTTAGCTTTATCCTCTCATGCGGTGAAAATGCTGTAAAGACGCGGTCTTACACCATTTTAAAAAGAAAGAGAAGATGGGGCATGTGAAGATCTGATCTAAGAGAAAAAAGGTGGCGTGAGAAAGGGCCTCTGCATGAGAAAAGAAAGGAAAAGAAGAGAGAAAGGGCGTAGGGTCATCTGTGAGTACCCTAGGGTTTCTGCCTAGGGTTCGAAAGTGAGAAGGTGAGCTACGAGTGTCGTGAGCCTACCAAACTTTAGGAAGAGCTTCATCAATCTCTTAAGTCCTTTGTTGATGATCCGAAGTATCCAAAGAGTCGATAGACATCGATCGAAGGAGTTCGATCAGCATCAGCCGTCGAAAGGGTTCTACAACGAACTAGCATTCGTGAGAGCCGATCAGATCAGAAGCTTCGTGTGGATGATCCATGGAGGCCAGACATACTGTGTGGCTGTATTGCAATGATCAGACCATCCTGATGATGATCAGACATGACGATCGACTACCTGCATGAAGGTAATGTGTTCTGAACACATAACAGTAAAATATTTACTATAGAATTTAAATTTTAAATTTAAATACATGCTATATATATCATATTTAGATCTTTATATAGGATTAATTTATGTTAATTAATTAGATTAATTAACAATTTTTACTGTAAAATTATAATTTTGAAAAAAATTTAAAATTACCATTTTACCCCTGCACTGAAATTCCCACAGGACCATGATCTGAGGATACGGTTCGTGCTTAGAAAAAGATAAACTATACTAACCAAAATCATAAGTAGTAGTGCTACAGTAAGAAATAGATGCAACATCTATTTTACAAGGGGATTCGATTTTCTAGGGTCTTCTTTTCTATCAGATTCATTAAATTTTCTTTTAGTTATTATTTTGTCGATCTAGATTAGTTTTTCAATGCTTAAAACATCCAAGCCTTCTTTTAATTTTCTAAACAACTACGTTAGTCCCTGAGGATTCGATCCAACTCATCCTATTCTATGAAGCAATAATCGGTTAACTTTTATCTTTGATCGCTCTCATGATAGGAGTGCATCAATATGCTATTCAGTATTTAGCGATCAATTTGATCAAATAACTTCATTCAATTATGACCATTTAAAATACAATGATTTGATAATGATCAATAAAGGCTAGATCTTATGATGTTCAATAAAGACTTGGATGGTGCAGATAGCTGCCTAACCTCTATATATTGGATCAACTCAGATTCAAAGCAATAAAGCTGGGGATCCTTTACTGGGTTCATAAAAATCAAGTAGAAAGATAATGTTAGAGGAGAGAAAAATTATGATCAGTTTGATCACACTAATGTAATCTAATTATATTTGAGCTAGAGTATGGATCGTTCAATAGAAATCATTGGTAATCAAATCTAATAACACCTGGCCAGGTCAGGATGGATGTCAGCATGCTATCCAACGACCATGGTCAAGATCCCTTCATCAGGGTCGATCAAACTCATTGAGACAAATCTTCTCAAAGATCCAAGAAATTATAGGAGAGAAACAATCTAGAGAGATCTATAGAGAAAAACTAGAGAGAGAAAAAGAGAGAAGAGAGAGGATAGAGGGAAAAGGAGAGTGAATTTGCTTCCCTTTCTTTTCTTTTCTTTTATTTTTCTTTTATTTCCTTCTTCTTCCTCACGATTTGAGGTGAAAAAGGGAATTTCCACCCCTTCTACTCCCAAAATAGGGGAGCTGAAGGCTCTAGTGGCCATCACCAAGGATGCAGGCCATTGTGGTGCAACCAAGAATCCCTAGATCAGTGGCCTGTAATGACTGTCATTGCCGAAAAAATCAAAAATAATAATGAAAAAATAGTGAAAATAGGGGCTTTCATTTCCATCCAAAAATCCACCAATAACTGACTAAAATTAAAGCTACAAGAGTTGAGGAATAAGGAGAGAAGAGTCAGCTAAAGATTTGTGGCCTTACCTTATTTTTTTGGTAGTGATTGGGCCGTGATTCTGACAAAAATTGTTGAGCAAAAAACTTGGCAATCCCAGTGAACTCTTGTCCAAACTTGGCTCTTCTAGTATGGAATCAAAGGTAAAAGTTGGACATTCTATAAATAGGATGGGAAGAGTTGCTAAGAATCCTTCTCGGTATCGAAATCTCTCAGCAAAATGGGAGGAAGAAGACTCCAATCTTCTCCATCGATTTTTTTTTATTTAAAAAATTCATGTGGGACCTTTTTGCACCCAATTTCTGATAGCCTGGCTAGTCAAGTAGACCAAGCTCGGGTCAATTTTGGGTTCATTGGGGTGGGGTATTACCATTACTCTCGACATTACTCTCATCAATACTATTTTTTGAGTTAGTCTGGGTAGCTAATTCGCTATCACTACCCAAATGTAGAGTGGAAGGCATCATACCTTTTTCTTTTTCACTTTAGTTTTCCTATTTGAGAATAATGGCATTTTTAGAGGATTACAAACTTCACACAATCTCTCAGGTTTCAAAAAAATCTGGCAATCATCTTAATGAACATCATGACCTTGAAAGGTATGTATGTCTCCATCCATGCACATCTTACCACCATCTTTCAAATATTTCATCCATTGGTGAATGAGGATCAGAAAACAACATTCTTTTCTTAGGATGTATCTGCATTTATGATGTCGAACTCGGCTTCAAAGTGCAGCCTTGCTAACTTAATGGATAAGGTGATAGATCCTAGGGCTTTTTTTGGCTATGCCGGTTGAAACACTAAATAACTATCTTCTCAAAAGAAAGGTAACATATATCCATGGCTAAGGCTTTATTTGGGATTGCTTTTGTAGGGGACAAAGTAATTTGAGGAACTCAAAAAGTACTTTTGGGCAATATATGGGTGTGTTGTTCCAAAGCATCCTTTTAATCCCAGGACAAACCTAAAAATCTCTACTTGGCAAAAGCTCTAATTTAGAGCTCCAGTGCCTTCTAAGGCCTGTCTAGAATGATTTATATGATAAGAGTACCCTGAACTTTGTACTTTATAGTTATCACTTTTGTATCATAATTGTACTTTATATCAAAAATATTATATTATAATTATTAACTAATAATAGATATATTATATTATATTATTATAATAATATAACAAATATATTATATTATTATAATATGTTGTTATATTATAAAAAAAATATTACATGATAGTTATTAACTAATAATAGATTTATATTATATTATGTTACATTATATTGTATTATATTATAGGAAAAAATATGTTTTTGTACGGTGAAGTTTAAGGATACTAGCAATCGAGTGATCCAAATTTCATATTTGCCCATTTGGTCAATAATATGGTAAGATCGATCAAAATCAGAAAAATGAACAGATAGAGCTCAACGTTATTTATTCATAACCGTCACGTGACTGCACGTGGCCTATTAAACAAGCATATATGGAAAAAAAAGTTATTAAGCACTACTGATATGGCATCTTATTATCTTAATCAATGATTAAAGTTGGAACATAGTTGGATTTCTAGCTACATCTCTCTATTTTTCCATCTTTTCCTCGTCTTTATCTAGGGCTTTAAAGGGAAAGAAAGAGGGATGGAGATGGAAAGAAAAAGGTAGAGGAGAAGCCATTCATTCCAAGTATTAAAAAGAAATTTCTTTCTTTCCCATCATTTTGATCCCTTCTAAGCCATGAATATAGTCATCTAGCTATAGCTAGGCTTCTTCATCAATAAGAAATATTCCACCTCCATTCTAGCATTCTGCTCCATCCGAGAAGAGCAATTTGGTTATAAAAATATAACTACAATATATTTATTCAATAATGGATATCGTGAACTAATGATAATCCTGATAGAAGATTTGTATGCTACCCTAACTACCATGTAAGTATGATTTAATATAATCAAAGATTATGTTTTCCAAATGTTGGTTATTTTTTAATTATTGAACAGTTTGATTGTGTCTATGTGTGCTCGATCAATGGTAATGATCCCTAAATGACGTGATAAAATTGAAAATTTAAGAAGAAAAAATACAGATTTGCAGGCTTTTGCTTATCAAATAAAACTTACTATAGCTGAGAAAGAAGCAGATGAGTTAGAGTTGATTCAAAAGTTGCAGAAATCAGATGCTCGACATGGGAGTTTTAAAAAAATAGTTTTATTTGTACTGTCTCTATTGTGGATTGTGATTTTTTGGATGATAAATCTCTCCTGTAACGATGATGTTGATTTGTTGGTATAATCTATAAAGTGAAAAATATATAACGATGGTTGTCATGTAGGTGGAGTATGTTCAGAATATTGAGTTATTCAGAATTAAGAGTTAAGAGGGCATTAGAATTTTTATATGAATGTTTATATACGAGGATTTGTATTTTAGAAATATAGTTACTATACAACAAATAACTTTTTGTCAACTGCTCCACTAGCAAAAGCTCTATTTTTAAAAGCTCTTCTCACAAAAGCTCTACCATCAATAAAAATTTTAAATGACGCTTAAGTCCTTGAAGGTCCTTAAAGTCAAAAGATTGAACACTGAGGATGAGTAAGGATTCGATTGATTTTAGCCCCATTACTTATTCTTGTTGCATATAATTGCAGGTTGCTCTGTGGTTCTCAAAAGCAGGCCTCTGTGATAGACATCAGTGCCCACATAAAGAACATAGAGTGCCTCCTCCACGTCTATCTCTAAAACGAATGCTCGAAAGGGCTCAGCGCCCTCTGACGGGCATAAATTAAACCATCTCTTAATTCTTGAGACACCATCAAGGCTTCATAAATATTTAATAGAGCAAGGATCTTTTTAAGGTGGTAAAAGAAATTATATTCAAGTCCAGATAGCTTAGATTGTCTCATAGGTACGTTAGCCTGTTCATCAATCTCTATCAACTTGTCTTTGCCTTTTGCCTTTGGGAGGAGGGAGTTGTCATGGTGGTAACGCTTTATCGTTAAATTCACTAGGCACGCCAATCAGAGTTCTTCCCCTTCTTCTTCAGGGAAATAGTGTTCTACTTCTAACCTATCACCAAGTTAGTGGCATTACGATGGCATTTGGTGACCCAACTGGGATCATCATAATATTTAAGATCACTGATGATCTAAATCCTGAGGTGATATAATCTTTAGTGATCTGATCACAATATTTGGTTGGCCATAGTGTATTAATTAAATATCGTCAAATATATATAAGTAATTTATTTAGCATGCTATAGAAATTACCCCTGGCATATCTCAAATGAAAAAAAAAAAAAAAGAAAGACCAAAAAGAGATGGAAGAAGAGAAAAATATCAGATTATCGTAATTGGATCGACGAAACAAAATCACTGCTTCAAATCACTTTTACAACAAAACTTTGAAAATTGAGATTGAGGATTGGGACAGAGATCATTTACGCATCTAAAAAACCATCATGGCAAAGAAAAATAGATTTCTTCTTTGAGAAAGCCTCTCAATTATCAAAATATTTTAATTAATATATTTTAATATAAGATCATCATGTTGAAGTAATGTTAGATGCCTGCCCTCAAGAATAGATTTCCTATCACTGCATTGAACGGTGATTTAAGAAATGAATATAATTTAAAATTACTGTCACGTAAGATCACTATAATACAACCAAACACGATGATCTTATTATCTCCATCTACATCACCCTTGATCTTGGATAAATCATCCCGCACCAACCACCTCCAACAGGAGCCAGTGATGGCTTTTGAAACATGATCCCTATATCACTTAGTAGAAAGCGCCGTACTCTCCTGATCAAAGTGATTCTCCTTAAAATATTGATTTTAATATTCAGGGATAAAATATCTCTTCCCAATAATACCCAGCCAAGAATTAGACCTAGCAACTTGAGCGGGATTACATCATTGGGCTAATTGAATTGAGTCCAGGATATCATTGATTTTTTAAGGATCTCCATGTTGCATTGCATATTGATCAATTGGCTGCTTATGTGGCTACATTGTATCGTGTCCTGAACATTAAAAACATGATAAGTGACAGCTGTATGGAATTCACCAAACGTCCCAATGAATTCATCATGACTCAGCTCCCTTAGATATGAAAACCGAAGAACAAACATGCACACTGGGGGCAGATATCATCAAGAAAACAGATGTGAGACGTCAAAGGTAACTGAGCTAATCATAAATCGAAACAAAGATTTACAGGAATAGTAGGGCATGAATGTAACAAGAAACTATAGAGCAATCTGAGAATTCTTGACAGCTACTCTTCCACAAATATGAAATATTTACATCATAACAAGCTCAGACTGCAGCAGGATGCTAGACGAGATAAAACAGGTCGAATGTGGCAATATAGGGTAAACACAAACATCACTTCAAAGCCCACATACCATTGCTACTCCAATGAGCAAGCGCATCAAAGCATGAGGAATAGGCATCTGCATTTTTTTTAATTTAGAAGCGAAATACCTGGGAATGCAGATGCTATATATGTTAAACAGGCAAAACAATGATGAAATATAGGTGAACAAGATGATGACAAATGACAAAAAAAAAAGAAAAAGGCCAAAATATCTCATTACTGACAGGAAAAACACATTCTATAGCAATAGCTACGACAGCTGCATATCAGAGCGAGTAATGTCATGGCCACGTATCGAGTATTGATCTTCAGGTGGCAGTCTAATTCTTATATCTGGGTGAGGTTTTGGAATCCCATTGGGCCAAGGCTGTCTCTCTGTAGGATTTTGGTAATCAGCAGGTACTCCAATTCTAACATCTGTCTGAGTCATTGAAATCCTATCCGGCAAGGTTTGTCTCTCTGTTGGGTTTCGGTAATCAGCATGCAATCCTCTTCTTGCATCAGTACTAGAAAAGGAGAAACCACTGGAAGCAGGAACTCCTGTAACCAAATGGTACAGATCAAAAGACTGATTGCTCGCTGAAACCCCAGATCTGGCTTCTATATGTGAAGAAATCTGGTATGGGTAACCATTGGCACTGCTGGCATATCCTGCATAAGGACTAGTAGCTGCCAACCTTAATCTTGAACTATAGATCTCATGGCCTACAAAGTGTGACTGGGGATAGGAGTCTGCCGGTAATCTGAACAGACCAGCAGAACCAATGGGAACTTTCAAAGCATCACGTGATATATTTGCCCAAGAATTTGAATCTGTTGGTGTTGCACTAACGAGGGTGCCTTGACTTGTCAAAGGTAACTTATCGAGTTTGTGTTGTAGGGATACCTTAGCACGCTGGAGAGCTTCCAACACACCCCCCAAGTTGCTGCTGGGTGCCATAGACAACTGCATATCAGACTGGTTTTGCATATCAGATGATCTCCATTTGGAGATTTTGTTACTAGAAATTGCAGTGGAAGGACTCCCACTTGATGGCACAATAAGGATTTCATGCCCAGGTGGACGTCGGTTTGGAATGCTAGAAGCACCACTGTCAGGGTTGTCATATTTTAGTTCCTGATTCTGCTTCTCCCTTGCATTAGTAAAAGTCCTTCCTTCAGAAGGGCCTGCAATTTCTCCCACTGCTGTTTCATCATATTGTTGACACAAGAAATCATCCCTGCAAACATGAGAATTACTTCTGCTAGGAGCTGTTGTTAGATCGGTTGGCACAAAGCCATCAGATAATGCTGCAGTAGTTGCTTCTTGGCTTCCACCCGTCTTTTCTGAATGTGTACTATGAGATATTTGAACAATCCTGACAGTGGACAGACTTTCAGCTCCTATGGTGGGCAAATTTTCAGCCCTTGGTTTTGCCTCTCCATCATAATATAGCTTTTCATCCACATGGTCAGTGTCTTCATCCTTTGATTCTCTACCATTTTGAGTTACATGAAGCTGGTTCCCAGATTCACAATAGCCCTGAATTTGGAGACCAAAATGTTACAAATCTATTGCAAATCAACAAATAAAATGTAATTAAAAACAGTGCAAATTACCAAAAAAGGGATGTACTTTAGTAATGTGAGCAACAGGATGGGAGCAAAATTAAGAAAATTAACTTATTCAGTATGTAACTTGGTCAAATAGAACTAACTCCCACCAATCTAACTCAGCAAGTACAACATGGTTATTTTTGGCAAATACCAAAACTTTAACCGCTGAATTACTCTACAAAACACCAACAAGCAGCACAGCTGACATACCACACATCCAAACATCAAGTGCCAGCTGCAACAAAAACAGCCTATAGAAAACAGCCTCATTACTTAGTTCAGACAGCTCATTATCATGTCACCACCATAACCAATATGCATAAACAGTCTCTCAATGCCAAAACTTGGGTCCATTACAGTTCCATCATTCACAAATTTCAATACAAAGTCCACCATCATAACATATAGAATAAAGCAAACAATTCCCTTGATCTATCCTGTCTATATGCAATTTAACTAATCAACTTTATATTAAACGACTAGCAACCTTAATTAAAATAACTCATCATACGACCAGCCAACCTAAGATATAGCTCAAATGAATTGTTTAGGAAAAGCAAGAAAAAATTCAGGAAATGTAGAATGAATTAAATCTTGAACCATAATCAATCAAACTAAGGCATGTCAACCTTATACAGCATTTGTTCATACAAAAACAAATTCTGGTGAAAGAAATTTGTAAGACGAGCTCTTTTTTATCACTACTCTAAAACAGAGGTAGGACCTGGGACAAAAGCTTGACAGTTTTGGTTTTCCACTCTTAACTATTGTTTCAACTTCAAGAAATAGGCATGGAAATTGTTGGTGCAGAATTCCGCCGAAGCCGGAGTTGCTGGAGTTGAGATGACCGCGGTCGCCGCCGGAACCTGCAAGGAAAGTCTAAACCGGAGTTGGGGGTGCTCCGGCAAGACTCTCCGACGCTCAAGTCAGTACTCTGCCTCAACAGAAATGGAATGCTCGAGTGAAAATTTTAGCAAAATTTTGGGATAGAGTTTAGAGCTTAGAGAAGAACATATCTGGGGGTCCCTTTTTATAGATGGAGAGCATAATTGATTGACAGCGACGTCTGTAACCGCGTGGTAGTGGGCCGTTCAGAGCCACACGGAGTTTGTTACGGAGAGTAGTGGCGTCAGGGGTCATCCAGAACCACGTGGAGTTTGTTACAGAGAGTGGAGTAGTGTCCGTTGTCGCGACTTGCCAGAGAGTGTTAGAGCCAAATTCTGTTGCAGAGAGTGGAGTAGGGTAGTGGCCATTATCATGACTTACCAGAGAGTTCGGATCTGTCGGCTGGAGCTCGACTGGGATATCTGATGGAGCGGAATGGCTCTCTACCCCATCGATCTAGGAGAAGCTCGGATGTTTCCGAGGCTGCTGACGAGTCTACTGTTATCGGACGCCTCAGGCGCTGATGCCACAGGCGGGAGTCATCTGCTGTAGAAGCTCGGATGGAGACTTTCCGTTGGTGAAGTCCAGTAGGAGTCCGATTGCTAGAGAAGTTCGTCTGGGATTCGCCTGATGTGGAAGCTCGTCTGAAGATTATCCGCCGGAGAAGTCCGATTTCATGAAGAATCTGATGAAGGGTCGGCCGACGATGGACTTTGGATGACGTTGGGAAGGTTCGGCAGACACCGGAGGCGATCTGTCGTTGTAGAAATCCAGCTGCCGGAGTCCGTCCGTCGTAGAAGCTCGTCCGATATCCATCCGCTATGGAAGTTCGGACGGAGTCTGGTTCTTGTAGAAGGCTGAAAGGAGACCGCTTATTGTAGAAGCTCGATCGAAGATCGATTGTCATGGGAGTTCGGAGAAGCGACCTGGCCGGTGGGTCCTGTCCCATTGTAGAAGCTCGTCTGGGATTCGGCTACAAAGAAGCTCGGCTGAAGTCTACCTGTAATAGAAGTTCGGAAGAAATATGTTTACAGTAGAGGCTCGAATGAAATTTGCTTACAGTAGATATCCGGGGTAGACTGCCCGCTGTAGAAGTTCGGAGTAGACCGCTCGTAGTAAAAGTTCGAAGTAGACCGCTCGTAATAGAAGTTCGGAGTAGACCGCTCGTAGTAGAAGTTCGGCTCTCGCAGGAGCTCGGTTGGAATCCTGAAGGCGGACGACCGTCGTAGAAACTTGGATGGAGTCTGATTACTGTAGAAATCTCGTTGTCGGAGAAGCTCGGATATTGACGAAGTCCGGAAGAAGTTCGGAGAATAGTTGATCACTGTAGAAAGTCGGCTGATAGTGAGGCCTAGAGAGTCTTTGGAGCGGTCCGGTAGATGGATGGAGAAGCTCATTGTCGGAGAAGTCCGGACGGTATTATGGAAGCTCGGACGGTCGAAGGGGTTCAGAGAGACGCCACACAAGATCGGAAGCCGAAAAAACCCAGGAAGGATCGGTCTTTTACAAACTTCGGCCGGGGGTATTTTTATACCCAACAGAAATCAATAAGACAAATGGAAACAAATGGAGTGTTTCATTGAGGAAATGACTACAGAACATATGAAAATCTATAAGTAAACCACTGGAAATTTCAAATGTGGTTTTCTTCGCCTTTCTCTTAAAGTTAAAGCATTTCCCGGTAACTTCCTGTAGCTATGCACATCTCCAAACATTTCCCATGGGTTTTCCAGTTTCATGAAAACCAAATTGAATCCATTTCATAGGTGGGTTTTCCAGTAATGGCTATACGCATGGGAATGTGTTATAGCAAGTACAAGTTAGTTTGTACTTGATGAAACCGGCAAACACTCAGCTTCTATATGGCATTTGACCCAATCTTTCACACTTGAATCACCATCCTAACATATGATCAATTGAATTAAATATTGCTTTCAAATGTCAAGTATAGATGCATATGCTGTAGATTTTCTTGCTGTTTCCCATCAGCAAAGAGTTGACCGGCCAGTTCAAAAATTGTCACATTCCATTTTGGAATTCCTTACATCATGAGCAAACAATATAAAGATATTCCAGTTCCCTGAGGAGATATGTAAGTTTCAAGAACTAATTAATACTGCATCTAATTGTTACATGCCTCCTCATGGTATACGAGACTTTCTTTAATGGAAAAGAATTTGTACTTGATAGTAGAAAAAATCATTACCTTTCCTACAAAATTCAAGGAATTCCATAATGCCCTGGACCAGACCAGCATGGTTCCACGTCTTGGTTCGAGAAACCAATGAGGGAGGAGGAGAGGGAGAAGGAAAGAGGTGAAAAATGAGAGAAATAGAGAGAGGGAGGGAGGGACAGGGAGAAGGGGGACAGGGAGAAGGGAGGGGAGAAGGGGGAGAGGGAGAGAGGCCAAGAGGAGAGAGAGGAGGCTCTTGAGCCCCCATCTCCTCCGGCATACAAGAACAAGGGCAGAGCCCAGGCCAAGAGGAGAGAGAGGAGGCCTCTTGAGCCCCCATCTCCTCCAGCATACGAGAACAAGGGTGGAGCCCCTATTTCGAAATGAAATAGAGGCTTTGGCCTCTATTTTTTGAATTTTTTTAAGTGGAGTCGGCACTCTCCCTCCCTCCCTCTCCCGCTCCCTCCCTCCCTCCTTCCCCCCTCTCTCTCTTCCTCTCTTTCCTTCTCCCTCTCCCTTCTTTCCTCTCTCCCCCCCTCCTCTCTCTCTCTCTCTTCCTCTCTTTCCTCCTCCCTCTCCCTCTCCCTTTCTGGCTCCATTGTGTTGGCATGGGCCCAAAATGGAACGACGCAGTTGCATACTGTACCGTATTGCCGGCTAACCGATATGGGTTTTGGTGCTGGCACAACGAGCCTTGCTACAGATTCTTTATAATTCAAAAAAGGTGTTGCCTCTTGGAAATAATGGTCATCTTCTTGCAGAAACATTAGCCAGCTTGTAATGATACTGGAATTGAAACAAAACATGAGAATCCTTCTCTACAGGCTTCCCATGGTTCAGCAAAGGGCGGTTTGCCACAAATATCTAATGTGGTCACTATACAAGTGAAATGTTTTTGGTCGTGACCTGAATCTAGATTATTCTAAAATGTATGCAGATAAACCTTTTATAGATGTGTTGACTGGTAATATTCAAATGAAGACCTCATTGCAAAACTCATGTAAGCATAATACATTACTGGAGAGAATAGGGAACAGAAGTTATCATTATGGAACATTAAAGTGCACTTCTAGAACATGGATGTTAAAATGCAGTATCATAAAGATACAAGCACACATAGAGCAGCTAAATCTCCTTCAACAGATTTTTTCTGCCACCTTGCATCAATAAAATATAATATAAAGGATGAAGAAAATGGTTTTCTGTAATCTAAATGGGGAATACAAATTGGAAATGCAACACCATAACTTGTGTGCTTAAGACACTTATAAATACGGAATTTTTAAATGGATCAGTATGTTTGGTAACAAGTAGATAAGCCTATCATGTAGAAAAAAGAGATGTTAACGAAATTGCATGGTAAAGAGAAATAATTTCAGAAATTTGAATGGTTAAAATTAATGGAGTTACAGACCACTACATAAAAGAAAACTCAAGTAGCACCACTAGAGAACTCAGAAAAATGAATTTGAAATGGTTAGGGATGGATAGACATGACCCCCATCAGACGATCATGGTTTCAGTTTGGAGGTCAACAAAGGAAAATGGAGACACCATGGATGACCCAGATAAATCATAGTTATTTAGTTTGTATACGAAAGTAGTATTGCATGTATATTGGTCAAATTTGAAGAAATAAATTTTATTTTACATACTTCTTAAAACTCAACAAATAGTGCTCACACTTTATAGTTTTTCTGCCTGCATTATACAAGACTTGTCGTGTTTCTAAATATAGTTCAAAAAAAAAAGGCACTGCATTTTCAAAACGTGTTTATACAAGTGTTTATACAAGGCAGAAATTTCCAGAACATGTGTTTATATAAACACAAGTGTGCATGTACATGCGCAAACGAACAAAGAGGATGCATATATACATAAATTATACACACATACATACATAGATATATTATTTAATACACATGCATGTGTAGAAGATGCATGGATACATAAGTGTTCATATATGCACATATATCATATTTGTATTTCTGAATATATTCATATTAATTGATGTGACAAACCTTTTTCCCATAACATTCCATACAAGATCATATAACGCCCAAACACATCCATCTCCAATTTCTAAATCATTAGCATTTTTGTTCCATGACCAGAAGTTTTAGCATATTCTAAGTCTCTTAGTTGAAAGATCATAAATAAATCTTATATTGTATCTTTGTATGTGAAAAAATGATGAGAAATGGTTTAGCTTGATGAGAATGAAAAACCTTTCTATATTAGACAATCTGAATGTTAATTGGAATCAACTATAACATAGGTCTCATAAAGCCAACTAATGTCTTTATATTGTACAGCAAACCCGGTATATGCAATGCATGTTATGAAATAACTTGGATCTGCCAATAAGAATGAGTACTATATCAAGAAAATGAAAGAACTTGTTCCATTTCTTCTTCATATGTTATTAGAGACCTTGATTATGAATTATTTGGATACTTTCATTAGACCTCCTTGCAGATACCTTTTTATGTTTTCTTTTTTCTTCTCTTCTTTTTTGATGGTATAACAGACTCCTTTCTGCAGTTTGGATCCAAACTATTTGAAAACAGATTTTGATAAAATGTAATACTTTGGTAGTTTGAAGATGAGGACAACTTCTGGGAGAAAAAAGTGATTGATGTAATTTCAAGAATAATGCTCAAATTCAAACCTGCCTTCTTAGTACAATACAAAATAATGAAGCTCATTTTACATAGAAAGTAAAAAACAACTAGACTGTTGACTAATTGCTTAAATTTGAACTCAGCTTTGGCAGGGAAAGTGTTGATTTATTTCAAAATAAACTACCAACTGGTTGGTACAATGGATACACAAAAGACAGTGCATAAACTACCAACTAATCAGTTCTGTCAGTTTGAAAAAAACCTAGACACACAAACTTCAACATAGTAAACATGTGAGCATTTATGTCAAGCAGGACATAATGCAAAATTGTCTCATGGCATTAGCCACATCAAAGTACAGATTCCCCAGCTTCATCCAGTTCTTTTGAAGTTGAAATAATTTGGTGTTATCATAAAATTCATCACAATATGAAGCATTTAAAGTTGAAGGATACATACAGTAGTTGTATATTTATTCTCACTGTATTTTCTTTCCCATTCTGTCTGAGCATCTTCCTCTGTCTGATACTGACCAATAAGCTGGGCCTGTTGTTCTAGGACTCTTTCCATCTCTTCACCACTCCCACTCCCAATAGCATCAGTATCTTCATTTTTATTAATAAGAGGAAATGGCATTGAAGAAGCTGGAAAAATGTTTTCTATCTCATTTCCGGAATGAGGCTGATCACCACTAATGAATGACCATGTAACCTTTGCCTTCACATGAGCATCATCAATGATTTGCTTGCCTGGGTCATCCTTTGCTGCTGATCTGGCAAAACAAAGACATAATTTAACAGAAGCTAAATTCAAGCAGGGGAGTACATATGATGGAATGCATAAATGGAGTGGAAGGAGAAAGGATTATCGAGAAATACCCCATCTCCTTTAGTTTTATCTTGCGGCATGACTTTCCCAAATGATATTTTGGAGAAGATCCAGCAGTTGACATGAAACAGCACTGTCTCTGTCTTTGCCTGATTTGCTTTGCCTTCTGCATTTTCTGAAAATCTGGACTACTGCTACAGCCTGTCCATGATATGCTCCCAATTTGAGAGGGGGAAACTTCAAGCTCTGAACCTGACAGTGCATCCTCAACTTCACTCTTCTCCATTTTGGAGGCTGTGGAAGTTTCATCTTCTTTAAAAGTATCCTCACACCCTTTCATACCACTGGGAACTTCATGTTGGTCAGAGCTTGAATCAGTTAATTCGGAGAAATCATCAATTCCCTGAGCTTCTAGAATGGCAAGAACCTCTGCAGCGGCCTTCTCAGCTTTCTTCCTCTGGATTGTAACAACCTTAAGCTGCTCCTCCAACTCCATGACCTAAACAACCAACAACACCCCAGTTGATTCAAAAAAAACAATCTAGATAAAAGACAATAGAAACTTTTTTTTGGGTAACCAAAGAAAATAGAAATTTAAAAAATAAAAAAGATGCCTAACCCTTTTAGCTAATTGGTCAGCTCTCTCCTTTGCAGCTCTTGATAGGGATCTTTCAGAAAGTAACCTTGCACGAAGGAACTCAATGGTCATTGCTGTTGAGTCACCCATGATGGTCTCCAGGCTAATATCACCCAGTTTCACCTTTCCTTCAAAATCCTAACCCTGGACTTCCCACCACCCTTCTCCTCAAACGCTGAAGAAACCTATTTTCCTCCACAATCACCACAAGACAGTCAGCACAGACATATTATAATTAGGAGGTGGGGTAAAAGAAAAGAAAACTATGGAGCAACAAATAGATTTCAAATTCACCAAAATTTTTTATCTTAAAAAAAAAAAGGAAAAGCTGAACATGTTGAATATCTAAACATTCAGAACTCAAATGGGAAAGAAAACTAGAAGACAGTAAACAATATCCAGCCCCTTTATTCCATCCATAAATTTGATCTTCCCAGTATTCTTCGCCCATTTAATTTATATAACCAATTAACTCACGAAATTTATTCACCCAAGATCAATCATGTCATAGTAGATCACACAAACGCATGGCTCGCAAAAATATCGACATGATAGATACGAACAACTAAAATAAATTTTAATGACCAAACAGCAGAATTCACAGTAATAAGAATTTTTTTCTTTTTTGAGTTCCAATGCAGTCAAAGACATCCAACCTTGACGATGACGAAAATAGACAAATCAACGATAGGAAGTGTTCAAAGAAGCCATAATCCCCAGAAAACACGGAAATCCACAACCAGAAAACCAAGATCTAGGCAGCGAAGAGACCAAAATTCTACGAACCATGGACACAAGTAACTCAAAGATCAGCACAGAGTCAATAATTTGCAAAGAGAAAACCATTTCAAGAAACAGAAAAAGGCATCATCTAAATAGAACCCCTAATTCCCTTAAGAAACGAAACCCCTAAACATATTTAAAAAAAAAAAAAAAAAACACTACGAAGAACGGAAAAAAGAAGACCGACGCTTCGATCTCCGTACCTATTAGGTCGTTGCTTTCCTTCCACATGGAATGAATTCCAGATCGCCGCTTCTTCGCGGCCACGACCGGTAGGATCAGCGGAGAAAAGCAGGAGCTTCAGTTGATGGCGTGGGGATACGCCGAGGAGGCCACTCGATTCGCAAGCTCATTGCTCTGACATGTAGATTTGCGAGACAAGATATCTATGATGCTCAATTTGAGTGCATAGTCTTTTAATGGTAAATAAATTCCAGCTGGCAAGAGCTGACTTCACGAGTCGGTCTATACCATGAGTCAGCGAAGCATCGACCTGAATGATATTCTAGTCCCCTCTCCCACGTACAGAACGAGGGAAGTAATTTTGCAAGAACGAATAAAGTACACAGAATTTGTAGATGAATGTAAATTTTGATCGAATTGTATTTTATAAGATTATTAATAAATATTTTTTTATAAATAATAAATAATTTAATAATATTTTTATAAAATTAAATAAGAAAATATATGTTACCTTTGAAGTGAATGTTGAGTGGATGTCTGGCCAGCACACCACCTCCTAAGATCCCTTCAGTACCACGCGATGCAGCAGAAAGAAAGAAGAAATAAAATAAAAGAAAAACAATCAAAATACGTGGATCAGCCACAAAAGGGCTCGCCTCCATGGGGCATGCAAACTTCACTATGAAAAAGAAATTTTACAAGAGGAGACCTCATCCTCAACCCTTGTACACCCAATTCTCTCTCACTAGAAGTTTCCCTCACAAAAGCTCTCTCTCTTGAAGACTCCCCTGAACCCCTGAAGTGCCTGGCGACCGCTGTCCAGGAGCCTCCTGCTCCTCTCTCAGCGCTTCCACCTTTCTCTCTCTTCTCAGGTTCGTACGGTGCGAGAAAACCAACCACAACCTCTCTGTTTCACGCACAGGGCTTTTTATAGACCTTAATCACGACTTAGATCATGATTAGGACTCCTTAATCAACCCAAATCACGTCCCAGACTGTCGGATCAAGACCGGGAGCCACCCATGCCATCGGATCACGCTCCGGTCCATGGAATAGTGCCGTGGACCATGAGAAATGTGTAGAAAATGCCCATGCGGTCCACAGGCCCAGTCGTGGACCGTCCGGTCCACGGTGGACCGGGGCAACAAGGCTAGCAGGGCCAGCTGGGCTGGGCCGGCCTGCTGATCATGGATGGGCAAACATGGGAGTCGAGCCAGGCTGCTCGATCCCATCTCCGTCGTATGCTGTGCTCCTCCTGACCTGAGACCTGCTCGGGACATCGTCCTGCGGCAATAGGAATCTCACCTTGCGACGTCGCCTCTCGTCCTCCCGAGTCTCCTATCTCGTGCCCGATCTGCCTCCTGGAGCTCCACCTCGCTTTGGGCTCCACCTGGCTCCCGAAGCTCCACCTCGCACTGGGCTCCCCGCTAGGTAATAATGTCCTCTGCTCCCTTTCTTCCCCTCCAGCACAATCTTATTGCCGCGTAGCACTCTCAGGATTCCTCCACCAGCTACCATCCTGTAGCCTCTCGAATCCAGTCTACTAAGTGAGATAAGATTCTGCCTGAAATCGGGTATGTATCGGACCTCCCCCAATCTCCTCACTGCACCGTCATGTGTCCTCCAGCTGACCGTCCCAATGCCTCTGATCGCACAGCTCGATCCATCCGGCAGATATACAGTGCCCTCACTGTTCTCCAGGGAGTCAAACTGCTCTTCTCTGCAACACACATGATAGGGGCATGCAGAATCTAATATCCACTGCTGGGAAGAAATAGATACATCGTCAGATATCTCCAAGACATCTCCATCTAAATCGCTGTCGGTCGTCGCTACAGCAGCCACCATCCGATTTTTAAGTTGAAGGCAATCTCTGGCTAGATGCCCCAACTCCTCATACCGGTAACACCTGATTTTGCTCAAGTCCCTCCTAGACTTGGACCACCCTCGTTGCGATCTTCTGTCGCTTCGTCTACCACCTCCTGCTCTTCTAGAAGCCACCAAAGCTGAGCTACCGCCACCTGAGCTCGAAGTTGGGTTCTCCCTCTTGAGAACCTCATTCTGGAGTATCGCCGCGGTGACCTCGTCCATCTTGATAGTGCTCTTCCCCACTAGAAGAGTAGTCACTAAGGACTTGTACGAAGGGGGAAGCGACGCCAGCAAAACCAACGTCCTGGTCTTCTCCTCAACGTTCTCGCCAACGCTGAGAAGGTCGATGAGAATCTTCTGAAAGTGGCTGAGATGCTCCTGCACGCTCTGTCCCTCAGTCATCCACAGTTGGTAGAACAGAGTGTTAGTGAGAGACTTCGCCATGTACAACTCCTCGAGCTTCAACCACAGCACCATCGGGGAAGTCTCGCTCAGCACATGGATCACCACCTCATCCGCCAGGTACATGCGGATGGTACTCACCGTCAGCATTTGTAGCCGTTTTCAATCTTGCACCTCCATGGTGGTCGGCTTTTCATCGCACAAGAGAGCATCGATCAACCCCTGTTGGATGAGCACGTCCTTCACCCTTGCCTGCCACAAAAAGAAATTGCTCTTACCATCGAACTTGTTGATCTCCATCTTGATTGTTCCTATGTTCTCCATCTTCAGTCTTGCTCACCACCACTACAATTTGCGTCCTTATACCGCCTTGCTCTGATACCACTTGTTGGGTGGATGTCTGGCCAGGACACCACCTCCCAAGATCCCTTCAGTACCACGCGATGCAGTAGGAAGAAAGAAGAAATAAAACAAAAGAAAAACAATCAAAATACGTAGATCAGCCACAAAAGGACTCGCCTCCACGGGGCATGCAAACTTCACTATGAAAAAGAAATTTTACAAGAGGAGACCTCACCCTCAACCCTTGTACACCCAATTCTCTCTCACTAGAAGTTTTCCTCACAAAAGTTCTCTCTCTTGAAGACTCCCCTGAACCCCTGAAGTGCCTGGCGACCGCTGTCCAGGAGCCTCCTGTTCCTTCTCTCTTAGTGCTTTCGCCTTTCTCTCTCTTCTCAGGTTCGTACGGCGTGAGAAAACCAACCACAACCTCTCTGTTTCATGCACAGGGCTTTTTATAGACCTTAATCACGACTTAGATCATGATTAGGACTTCTTAATCAACCCAAATCACGTCCCAGACCGTCGGATCAAGATCGGGAGCCATCCATACCGTCGGATCGCACTTCGATCCACAAAATAGTACCGTGGATCGCGAGAAACGCATGGGAAACGCCCACGCGGTCCACAGGTCCAGCCGTGGACCGTCCGGTCCACGGTGGATCGGGGCAACAGGGCCAGCAGGGCCGGCCCGCTCCCACGCGCACCCGCTTGGGCCACGTGCCCGCCTGGGCCACGCGCTAGGTTGGGCCACGCGCCCGCCAGGGTGGGCCGCGGGCCTGGATCGCCCGTCCCGCGTGGGACTGGGTCACGCGTCCCGCGCGCCGCTGCCGCCCGCCGTCGGCCGCCAGTGGTCCTCCGCCGCCTCGAATCTCGTACCGACTTCAAAAGCTCGTTTCTCCTCCATCCGAGCTCCGTTTCAGGTGATCTTGATCTCGTTGAACTCCATTTTTCGCCGCGAACGTCGTTGTGGGCTCAATGTGGGCTGAATCTCGAGGCATCAAATCCTAACAGTGAAGAATCATAAAATATTGATAACAATTTTCATGATGAATCTTCAGTCTGTTGGTATATTTTATTTTTGTTTAATAGGGTCACTATAATACAGAGAGAATTTTATTTTAAAATACCATATAATTTTATTACTTTCAGAAGGTTCTTGAAAATCTCTTTGTGCACTATATTTTTAATGAATTTAGGAGCGTACCCTTATCTTGATCTATCAAGATTTAATTCCTTATATTATCCAAAATAAGGTGACATATAGTTGCCCATGGCTGTGAAAATTGATTTTGGCAAGTACAAGCCGACATAATTTAATATTTGGTCTTAATTTTTAGTAATAGATTACAGATTTACAGTAAAAATTTTCTCCTTTTCAAAATAAACGGTCATTTTGATTTCATAGGAGAAAATACTATTCTTGGTATCAGAAGTTTTCCTTCAATATTTAAACCTATAATTATTCTTCACTTTATTATCTAGGTTCCAAGTGTGTGACTATGAATCTTGCGCGATTGCATAGTTGTATATTAGAATTTAAATATCTTAATAGCATCATAGGCACATCTATTTTTGGTCATAATTTGTGACTTGGTACTCCTGGAAATTTGAGAGAGCTGAGAAACTCTATTAGATATAGTTATTATTGCTCAAATATGCAACCTAAGATAGAAGGTGAATTAGTTTTTTTGAAAATTTTAACAAGATGTATTAAAGAAGTAAATATGTGCTGTGGAAAGATAAAGAAAAGCTACAAATAAATACAATAAATAGATAATTTAGTTCAAATACAAATGAAACAAAAGCCGTATGCAATAAGAAAAAAAAAGGATAAATAAGTAAATCAAGCACACCACAAGTATATGGGATTTTATAGGGATTTGGAGTTAAACCCAACTCCTACATCCTCTCCTAAAGAAAATTCTTTTGAGAATTTCAATCCACTTAATTATTATAAACTTGATCAATTCAAGAAAAAAAATAAACAAATCAAGCACACCACAAGCACATGGAATTCTACAGAGATTCAAAGCTAAACCCAACTCCTACATCCTCTTAAGGAGATGATTTTAAAAATTTCCATCCACTAATCGTGTGCTAACAATTACACACTTTATCAACCTACCAATAACTTATCAACACCCCGAGCTTATCTCCTGTTGGATGTATGCCCTAGAAGCCAATCTTAGCTGACGCATATCATATTACTAGGATATGATTTTATACTTAATGAGTATTTATAATATCATTCATGTTTTATGTGTTCATGAATCATCAAAAGGATTAATGAAATGATGACACATATTCTCAAAGAGTTGAGAATTTGAGACATGTATCATTGATGGTTAATTCTTAAATTACTCTTGATCATAGGATCATAATAGAGATGGTGATTGATCCGAATAGATCAGTGCACGGATCACTTTTTTCAGACAAATGAATCTCAAGTTTGCGGTATATTGACACTGGAATGAGAGTGCAGGTGGTTGTTAGAGAACAACAGCATTAAGCGTAATCAATACGAGAAGTCATATAGATATCTGCTCACTCGTTAATAACTTTCTCGATACTACAGTAGTATGACTGGTCCTTTGACCTACGGTACTACAGCTGCTCGCAGTGAGACTGTTGGAGTTTGATTACATATAAACATTGACTCAATGAGTCTTTATAGTGGATATTGGCGATAGTTGATCCACTATAGAAGTAGAATGTACACCTAGATGGAATCTATCGATCCTAACAAAAGGGAGTAGTCCTATGAGATTTAAGAAGTTGAGTTCTTAAGTCTTTGGCCATAGCAGTATGATTAATGAAAAAGAATTTTTATGAGAATCATATATGGACTCGAGCTAATTGAATCTATCATATAATCGATGATGAGATTTAACGATTCATCCATGACCTACCATCTGATCGGAACTCATGATAGAAAGACTGTATCATATATTAACTGCACCTAGATATTCATCACCTTTTATTCTACTGGGTTATCACTATATACTGCTAAGTGTCACTGATGGATTGTAAGACCCACGAGCATCATCTCGATGATCGATGATTTTTGATAGATAGAGTTGGAATGGTTCTAACCCATTGAAAGGAGTTTTAATGATATTGTGATAGGGATCACAATATATCTCACTATTAGACAGAATAGAACTTATGGAGTCACACACAAAGAGATTTTTGACTGATCAGATGGTTGAATTGTAATAATGAATCGTGATAGGATTTAATTATCAATTTGATTGATAATTAATCCAATGTAAAAGTTGCAATTAAGTAACTCGCTAAAAAGTTAGAAAGTTATAAGAGGATTGGTTAGTAATTGGATTGCTAATTGGCTCAATTTGATTGAGCAATGGAGCTTGCATTAAGTCTAATTAAATTAAATTTAATTTGATTTGATATGGATTTGATTTGATCAAACCTAATTGGGTTATAAGATAGCCAAATCGCATAAGAGAATAATTTCTTGTTTGATTAGGATTTGAGTTTGACTTAATTCCTAATTAGACTAGGATCTAACGAAGAATGCTTGAGTTCCTATTTGGACTAAAAATTCTCCTCATCATGGGTGCACTAAATTCTAATTGGATTAGAATAAAATTAAGTTTAACTCAAGTATCAAGAGAGAGTCCAAAAAGACTAGGACTCCTCTAATTAGGTGACATCTAATCTAAATAGTTTGGGCTCCTAATCAGATTTGAATTTTAATTTATTTACATCTAATCAATTCTTAATATGATTGAAATTGATTAGAATTTAAATTATTTTAAATCAGCCACCTAAAGAAGAGTCCCATGTGGATTAAACTCTCTCTTTCCATGCACATAAACCAAACCCCACGCCAACCAGATTTTGGATGCCACAAAATATTTCACACCCTCTCCTATTTAACGTGTAAGAAGCTCTCTTAAATCTCTTCTCTCCATGAGTTATATTGGTGCAAAATATGTGGTTTTGGGCGGCATAAAAAATTATAAAGTCCAAGGGACTTTGGACTCTTATCTCTTCACCTAAAACCTTATCTTCTTCTCTTATTTAAACCATGCATCATATGGGACATTTGATGACTGATGTGATCAGATTTTGGACATCCAAAAGGGGAGGAGGCGTGCATGAGAATCTTGGAGAAAGAGAGGCATGGCATGATGAAGGGAGGCATAAGGTTTGTTATGGCTTCTATCCTTTCTTTCTTACCAACAACTAAAGGTTGGTTGTTAGGCCTCTTCTCTCTCTCTCTTTTGTCCTAGTTTGGACATAGTTTTGTTGAAAATTGTATCCCAAAATCAATCGTCAGTTTGTTGATGGATGAGCTTATTGATGCAATTATATATAAATTAATTAATAAAATATTTATTTGATAATTTTTCATCATAAGCTTGTATATCTTCTATATCAAACTTCTGTGTTATGATGAAAATTCTTAAGACTATTTTAAATCGATAAAGAAAGATTTATTGTTTAGTCCTTAAATGAGTTTGCGACCAAATGATATGCTATTACTAGGATGATAGACATATCAAGTATAGGTCGTTGTGTGCCATATAGATTGGTTGTTCTCTTAACCAAGGAGTGTTAAAAAGCTGGTATGGCATGTAGATGAAATGTAGGAGTATATTTCACTAAACATGACCAACTCTAGAGTACTCTACTGTCAAGAATCACTCCGAAGGGATATGGATATAAGTGTTCCTCCGACCTAATATCACCACAGTGATTTGCAAGCAACTCATTGTGCTGTGATGCTGGACTACCTAAATTTTTAATTCATGATCAAAAGATTTTTGAGCACAGTCAAGTACATGTAAAGTTGGTGCATGAATCAAGATAAAATTGACCACTCCAAAGGATTAGAGAGAATGCTTTGTATTTCAATTTAGTAAGACCTTGACCAGGACAATCTTTGTGAGAAGTCCCAAGATTTATTAGGTTGAGACATAATGGATGTACCATTGAGAGTTGATAGTTTAAACTCTAAGTCATTCTAACATCAAAGATCAAAGGGATGAATTATATGATAACTATATCCAAATAGGTTCTTGAGTGTTGCTTTGCATATATGCGGCCTATTCGAATATTAGGTATCATTGCTAGATGATTACTCTAATTGATACAGAAATCTATTTCTATACTATCGGATTAGGTTCAAACCTATGGAATCACATATATTAGAAGTTTCTCTCCAATCACATGGCTAATTTGAAGAGTTTCAGTGGACAGAGACTCTGATGAAGAGTCCCACTGGATGGAGACTCTGATAAAGAGTCCCACTGAACTTGAACTCTATCATTAATAGAGGATTAATTAATGATTAAATTATTAATTAGTTTAATTTGATTGAGCATTAAAGTCTGGATCAAGTCTGATTCAATTGGATTCAATCAGGTCAGGTCTGATTAGATTATGAGATGACCTAATCGATAAGGAAGACATGATTCTAATTTGATTAGATCTTTGGCTCAATTAATTTATTAATTTGATTAAATTTAATTAAGATTATAGGAGCCTAAATAGATTAGATTTATCATATTTTATTTGGATCTAATTGGATTAGATTTGAAAGAAATCCAGTTAGTTAAATCTTAGAATCCCAGATGAATGAGACTCTCTCCCTTATGCTACCCAAAAAGTCTCACATCTTTTCTCACCACATAAAATCAATTTGTGTATGAAAAAATTAGAAGCTAATCCTTCCTTTATCACCTATTAAGGATAGGATTTGATTGGTTTTGAATTAAATTTAAAATGATTTGAATTTCAACCTAAAATCCTATCCCTATCTTTCCACACGATGGCTTCTTGTGAAGGCACCCATTGTGTGCGAGAAAAGAAAATATTTTTGATTATTTTCTATATCTAAATTTTTTTGATAAGTCCCTCTTTAAGTTAGATAAGAGTGAGAAAAAATTAGAGTTAAATTAAAATTCAAAATGATTTGAATTGCAACAAACTCCAGCTCTTATCCTATCTAACTTAGTTTGTGCGACAAACATAAAAAGGCTACAATTTTGTGTGCCAACTGATGAGAGATTTTTATTGTGAGATACTAGAGGGAAAGAGGGGCCAAAAATCTTCTTTGAGGAATGAGGTTTGGGTGGGCTTCTTTCTTCCTTGGCGTGAACAAAGGAGGAGATCGATCTCCTCTCGGGTGAGAGACCTAGAATTGTTCTAGGGTTTTTGAGTGAGGAAAAAATCAAAGAGAAGAGAGTCTTCATTAGATTTTTTTTCACTATCCAGCATCCTCCTTTGATCCATCTTTGACATCAAAAAGATTCAAAGTGATCGAAGAAGGAGATCCAATCAGATCTGCCATCAGAAGTGACTGCGTGAGCTAGCACTCCCGTGGAGGGCTGATCAGTCCGAGAGCTTTGTGTGGATCATCCATAAGGCCGGATGCTTGTGGGGTTATGAGCGATTAGAGAAAACTTTGAGATCTATATTCTTGATCATGGAGTTCGACTACCTATGGAATCCTAGAAGTAGTAGATTAGATTTATTAGATCTATTACTAAATACTATTTTTGGTTTACATGCTTGTCATTTTAGATTCAAATTTTTATGCATATACATTTATGTTGGGTATAAAATACCCACAGCCGGAACCCACGGCGGAACGCCATCAGCAAGCGCAGCTCCGCCCGGACTCCTACGGGAGCCGGGCTCCACCACCGACGGCAGTTACAGCTCCGCCCGGACTCCTACGGGAGCCAGGCTCCACTGTCGACATCAGCGCAGCTCCGCCCGGACTCCCACGGGAGCCGGGCTCCGCTCTCAGTATCAACTGCTGGTAAGCTCAATCCGGACTCCTATCAGAGCCGGATTTCACCCTTAACTTTGTTTGCAGCGCAGCTCCGCCCGAACTCCTACGGGAGCCGGGCTCCACCGCCATCAGCGAGCGCAGCTCCTCCCGGACTCCTACGGGAGTCGGGCTCCACCGCCGACGGCAGTTACAGCTCCGCCCGAACTCCTACAGGAGCCAGGCTCCACTGTCGACATCAGCGCAGCTCCATCCAGACTCCCACGGGAGCCGGGCTCCGCTCTCAGTATCAACTGCTGGTAAGCTCAATCCGGACTCCTATCGGAGCCGGATTTCACCCTTAACTTTGTTTGCAGCGCAGCTCCGCCCGGACTCCTACGGGAGCCGGGCTCCACCGCCATCAGCAAGTGCAGCTCCGCCCGGACTCCTACGGGAGTCGGGCTCCACCGCCGACAGCAAGTGCAGCTCCGCCCGGACTCCTACGGGAGCCAGGCTCCACTGTCGGCATCAGCGCAGCTCCGCCCGGACCCCCACGGGAGCCGGGCTCCGCTCTCGGTATCAACTGCTACTCCGCCCGGACTCCTACGGGAGCCAGGCTCCGTTCACGACCCCTACCGCCCAGAGGGCCTCACCCGGGCCTCAATAGAAACGGGCTCCGGCCGTTACCGAGCTTCAATCGACAGATCTACGCCCCCTGACAGGCCCCCAAAATGGCCACGACCCTGCTCCACTTCCTGTGGCGGACTCCATGCAGTACCATCATTCCCTGACAAGCCACAGTGGCCATAGCCGCCCTGCTCCACTTCCTGTGGCGGACTCCGCACAGCTCCACTATCCCCTGGCAGGCCACAGTGACGGCCACGAACCTGCTCCACCTCCTGCGATGGATACCATGCGATTCTCCTGACGACGGACGCTGCTCCACCCCTCATAACAGATTCCATGTGGCGGGTCGAAGTGATGCCCACGTATCTGCTCCATTATATTTCGCAATCAATTCTCCTGACCATGGGCGGCCCACTACCAGGCGGTTACAAACGTCGCCATCAGTCCGTTGCCTCCTCCGCCTATAAAAGGGGGACTCAGATACGTTATTCTTTAAGCTCTTTTGCCTTATCTCAAAACTCTGCTAAACTCTCCGTTCGAGCACTCCATTCTTGTTGAGGCAGAGAACTGACTTGAGCGTCGGAGGGTCTTGCCGGAGCACCCCCACCTCCGGTTTAGACTTCTCTTGCAGGTCCCGGTGGCGACCGCGGCTTCCTCAACTCCAGCTTCTCCGGCGCAGGCAGATTTTTGCACCAACAATTTATGTTATAGATTTATTTATAAAAGTTTTAAGATCAAATCTTATGCATGTATTTATAGATTAAATAGTTTAATCTAATATTTTTTACTGTAAAAATTTTTGAAATGCATGCACGAAATCCTTGTGCATCCCAATAGTAGTATCAGAGCCAGGTTTGATATGACATGATATTATATATATTTAAATCTATAATTTAATTTAGATATATTTAGATCTAAAATTAATTATAGATCTGATCGTACAAACTGATATAAGATTGTCCTACTGTAAGATTTATCTCAAACAATGTAAAAGTTGTCCTAGCTTGTGCTGATATTTATAAAATTTGATTTTAATTTGATCATTATCTGATTATTTTTTGATTTTAATATGATCAAAATATAATAATCAGATCTAAAATAATTTAGATTAGATCTAAATTATTTAGATTAGATGATCTGAGTAGCGAAGTAATCATATCGGATTTGTCATCAGGCCGTTCGATCATAAGAGGTAATAGAGATTAGATCTCTTTTTTTCTCATTCAATTGGATCCTCTTATGATGTGTAGAGGTATCATTGTGACTATATCCCATGAAGATGAATGCAAAAAAAAAAAATATTTTTCTGTAAAATCTTAGGATTGTGTATGTGATACATTATATGAAAAATAGTTGCATCTAATCTTTACAAATAAAATTTAAAATTATAAACATATTTAGAATAGTTTTAAAATAATTTATAATTAATTTTACTACTATTTATGTAAAATTATATTGATCTAAAATTAATACAATTATTGTAGTTTGCCTGTTGAGTCGACTCAATATTGTTTGGGTCGACTCAGGTCCCTGATCAGTTAGCTCAATTTCTATTGAGTTAACTCAATAAAACAGGCTAAGAATTATGATTAATAATTTATCATCAATGAGTTAATTAAGTCTTGAAATTCAGTTGATCCATTGTAATAAGTCAGCTCAATCTAGAGATGAGCCGATTCAAATTTTAGATCTAAATAATCATGCATAAAAAAATTAATTATAAAAATATTTTATAAAATTTAAAAATTTTTTTCAAATACTGAACCCTTACCCACAATCTCAAACTTAATTGAGAATTAAGTTAAATCTATTAGATCTAGAATTATGAATTAAAGATCTAATGTCATGTGCATAAAATGTGGGTGATGGATTTATGGGTTTGCTTAATTATGTCCTCCTAATTGGGTTAGGCCCTAGAGTTAGAATCAAAGATTAAATAGACTAAGAAAAGAAATTATATTAAATCAAAATTTTTCTAGAGCCAATACAATAGTTGTAGTTGGTCGAGTCTATATTTTTGATTAGACCCAAATAGACTTTGATCTTGAGCTCAGTGGTCGAATCTAAATATATAAGTAGATACAATTGAAATTGATTAATCAGTTGGTGTCTAAGGTAAGTTTGACAGTCTTGACTGATGGGCATTACTTGGGAGCTACTCACATAGATTGAGTCTATGATGAGTTAATGGCATATCCCTCCCATCGATCTTACTTACCTGACCAACATGGTGAATCAAGTTTTGATCAAATCGCTTAATGATTAGGGTTGAACCATGCTTACTAGGAAATCAGTTTGACTGATTTAGGTGCTCTCAGCTCGACTTGTCTTTATCCTCGACATGACTTGGTGAAGTCAATGGGAGAATTGATGACTTGTCAGTAGGACCAACTTATTTTTAATCCATCATGATCTAACTTGGTGAAGTCAGTGGGAGAATTAAGATTAGCTAGTCTATATATTTAATTTTATTAAATTATGTTAACCAAATTCTCTAAATTATTAGGTTCATAAAATGAGCTAGTTATGATGATAACTAGATCATAGCCTTCCATTAAGATGAATGGTAATGGGTTCATTATTTCTGATTGATATTACAGGCACCATCTGTCTGATGTTTCTCTGAATGATGGAATTATTATTCATCATATGATGACTCTGTTGTACTATCTGATGAATGGTTGGATTGATCGAGCCATACTCGGGTTCGATTATTCATTAATTAAAATCATTGAGTAGGTTCATGTTAATGGTTAGACCTAATCAAGATTTTTAGTGGAGGCCCATCGTCTACTAAAATGAAACCTGAGGTAAAATTAATTACTAAAAATTATTAAAAAAAATAATTAGTTAAGAACCTATCCATTGATGCATATGGGTTGGCCAAGCTATACTCGAATCTGTATGCAGTTGTGGGGATTCTAGTACCCACCAAGGAATTAAGATAATTTTTCGAATTGGAGGTAGAGGTTATCGATTCATATAAAATAGTGAAAGAATCTTTAGACTAAAGTTCATGTCTTTAGGCTTGATTAATTCATATACTAATTAGGTCTATATTTTTTTTTTTAGAAATGGCTAGTAATTTGTTGCTCCACTCACTGTTTGACAGTGATGAGCTTATTGGATCCAACTTCGATAATCAGTATCAGAAGTTGAATATTGATCTTGAGTCCAATCTAGCTAAAATGTTTACGGCTGAATCGAGTTAAGCAGACTATGACCCAAATAGGCTAAAGAGAAACGAGCAATTAATTGCTAGTCAAGGTGCTTATATGATAACACCTTGTAATTTCTCTATATGTGGCACTACTACTTGGGTATTGGATACCGAAAGTCCAGTTCACATATGCAATTCATTGCAAGGACTTCAAGTTAGTAAAAAATTTGAGAATGATGAGAGATTCTTAAATATGGGAGATGGAAGTCAAGTTCCAATCTGTGCTTTAGGAGTCGTCGAGCTTATTTTCAAGTCTAATAGTGTCATTTTAAGTGATTATTACTATTGTCTATCTTTCTTGATGGATATAATCTCTGTTGGTCTTTTGACCAAAGATGATTATAGTTTATTAATAAAGAATGATTATTGTGATATCATTGGGAATGACGTTACAATAATGTGAGGACAATTAAGAAATGACATCTATATTTTGTTACAGCCTGTGAGTGTAATGTATACTCCAAATAAACGTCCAAAGTTAGATAATATCATAAATGCCTATCTTTAGCATTGTAGGCTCGATCATATTAACAAAAACAGGATAAATAGGTTACACAAGAGAGTATCCTCAATGATTGTGAATCATTGCCGACCTGTGAGTCTTATCTTCTTAGAAAGATGACTAGGTCACCTTTTATTGAAAAAGATAAATGAGCTAGTGAAGTTCTAGGTCTAATGCATAGTGATGTTTGTGGACCTATGAACATTAGTGCCAGAGGAGGGTATAGCTATTTCATTACATTCATAGACGATCTATCTAGCTATGGATATATCTACTTGATGAAACACAAGTTCAAATCATTTGAAATGTTTAAATGATTTTGTAATGAAGTAGAGAAATAAACTGAAAAAAGTATTAAGACTCTTCAGTCTGACCGAGGGGATGAATTTTTTTTTAGTAAATTTTTGACATATCTTGGAGAGAATGGGATTCTCTCACAATAAACTCCTCCAGGGATACCACAGTATAATGGTGTCTCAGAAAAGAGGAATCAAATCTTATTAGACATGGCTCGATCCATGATGGGGTTTGCAAGTTTGTCGATCTTCTTTTAAGGATGTGTACTTGAGATAGCCTGTTTTGTGCTTAATAATGTTTCAAGTAAGTCAGTAATTAAAATACCATATGAGATATGGTTAGGGCGTAGGTCGAACCTCACTTACCTTAAGGTTTGGAGGTGTCCGGTTTATATCAAATAATTACAAATCGACAAGCTCAGACCTAGGTCCGATAAGTATAATTTTGTAGGGTACTTCAAAGAAACAAAGACATATTACTTTTACCTCCTTGTTGAACAAAAGGTATTTGTCAGTAGTAAGGCACATTTTAAAAAAAAAAAATTTCTTAGTGAAGGAATAAGTGCCTCTAAAGTCGAGCTTGATGAAGTTCGACAGATAGAAGAACCGACACCAGTGACTGAATCTGAATCGAATTTGATAAGATCAAATCTGGAGCCCAATATACAAACATCCTTAACACGATCTGATAAAGTACCGTGTCAGTCAGACAGATACATAGATATCTTGGTCCAGGATAGGGATTCTGTTGAGCTCGATGAGAACAATAAGAATCTAGTCACATATATGGATGTAATGCAGAGGTCTGACTCTGAAAAATGGCTAGAAGCCATGAAATCTGAAATAGAGTTCATGAAGATCAACAATGTGTGGACATTGGTTGATCCACCTAAAGGGGTAAAACACATAGAGTGTAAGTGGGTCTTTAAAAGAAAAAAGGATGCAGATGGAAAGGTGGAGACCTATAAAGCCTGTCTGGTTGCTAAGGGGTATTGTCAACATTATGATGTTGACTATGATGAGATATTTTCTCCTGTGGCAATGCTTAAATCCATTCAGATCATGCTTGCAATAGTGGCATACCTGGACTATGAAGTCTGACAAATGAATGTAAAGATAGTTTTCCTATATGGAGAGCTAAATGAAGAGATGTATATGATACAACCTGAAGGGTTCACATCCACAGACGAGTTCAAGGTGTGCAAGCTTCAGAGATCCATTTATGGATTGAAGCAAGCATCTCAGAGTTGTAACATACATTTTGATAAAGTGATCAGAACATATGACTTCGTTTAAAATGGAGAGGAACCCTATATATATAAGTGGGCTAATGGTTCGATAATTATATTTCTTATTTTGTATGTGGACGATATTCTCTTAATCGAAAATGATGTCCCTGCATTACAGGAAATAAAAGTGTGGTTGTCATCATAATTCTCCATAAAAAATCTGAGAGAAGTAGCCTACATCCTAGGGATGAAGAGCTATAAGGATAGTTCTAAGAGACTGCTCGGACTCTCTTAATCTACGATATAGATATCATATAAAATGATTCAGTATGGAGAATTCTAAGAAAGGCTATCTTCTGATAGGTCGTAAAATTTTTCTCTCAAAGAAGGATTGTCCGATAACCCCTCAAGAGAGAGAGCGTATGAGTAGAATTTCATATGCCTCGGTAGTGGGTTCTATAATATATGTCATGACATATACGAGATCGGATGTAGCATCCTCACTAGGTGTAGTGAGCAGATACCAATCAGATCTGGATAAGAACCATTGGAAGGTTGTAAAAATCATCCTTAAGTATTTGAGAAATACTTAGGACTAGTGGCTCATTTATAAAGAATTTGATATGAAACTTGTGGGATATACTGATTTCAATTTTCAGTCAGATCATGATGATAGCAAGAACATATCGGGATACATCTTTATCCTTAATGGTCGAGCTGTTTGCTAAAAAATTTCAAGCAGCACACCGTAGCTGATTCAGTTTATGAGGCAGAATACATCACGGTATCCGATGCTACAAAGAAAGTTATGTGGCTGAGGAAGTTCATCACCGAGCTTGGAGCGGCACCCTCCATCGATGGTCTAGTTCTGCTTTATTGCGATAGTACTGGAGCCATTGCTTAGGCAAAGGAATCAAAGGCACATCAGCAGACAAAGCATATTTTGTGTCGCTACCATCTTGTCCGAGAGATTGTGGATTGAAGTGACATCGATCTTCAGAAGATCGATGGAAAAGAGAACCTGATTGATGTTGGGAATAGTATCCCAAAGCCAATCGTCAGCCTGTTGACGGTTGTGCTCTTTGTTGTATTAGTACATAAATCATAAATAAATAAAAGTTATTTTGGTATTTTTCATCACAAATTGTCATCTTCTAATGAATTCCTGTGTTGTGAAGTCCTTAAAACTATTTAGACTCAACAAAGGAGGATTTGTCGTTTAGTCCTTAAACATGTTCGCGATCAAATGATATGTTGTTACCGCGGACAACAACATTTATCGAGCATAGGTCGTTGTGTGCCATATAGGTTGGTTGTCCTCTTAACCAAGAAGTGTGGAGACACGGATATGGCATACAGATGAGATGTAAGGGTACATCTACACTGAACGTGACCGACTCCGGAGCTATTTCTGCTGTCAAGATTTGCTCCGATGGATATGGGTATAAATGTCCCTCCGACCTGAGACCGCCATAGTGACTTGCAAGCAACTCACTGCACTTAGGCACTGGACTACCTGAATTTCTAATTCAGTGATGGAAGGCTGCTGGGTGTAGTCAAGTACTTGACTTGTCGGTGTGTGTGTCAAGATGGGATTGACCACTCTAGTTCATGAGCTGTGTATAGTCGTATTTCAATTTAGCAAAACCTTGGCCAGGGTAGTCCTAGTGAGGAGTCACAGGACTGATTGAGTTGAGCACGACTCGGATGTTCTAATCAGGGTTGACAGTTTAACCCTGAGTCATCCTAAACACAGGGGTCAAAAGGGATGAATTATACAGTAACCATATTCATGTAGGTTCTGAGTATTGCGATTATAACTATTCAACCTATCCGAACATCGGGTACCATTGCTAGATGGTCACTTCGATTAGTACAGAAATTGATTCCTGTGCTACTGGCTTAGGTTCGAACCTACGGGGTCACACACATTAGAGGTTCCTATCTGATCTGATGACTGATGAAGAGTCCTAATATTCGTGGACTATGAGTCCTGCATGTCTGAAACTCTGTGATTGAGAATCAGGATTCTCTGATCATAAATCCCACATATTTTGGGTACCGGGGTCAAGAGTCCAACTGATTTGGGACTCTTCGATCAAGATTTCATATTGATGAACTTTGATACCCGATTGCCCATCGAATTTAGACTCAATATTTATGAGAAATTTAATTAGTAATTTGATCACTAATTAACTCAATTTAATTGAGTAATTATTTTTGGATCAAGTCTAATTGAATTGGATTCAGTTGGGTTTGACCCGATTAGGTTAAGAGTTGACCTAATCATCGAGATGGTTTGGTCCCTAATTTGATCAGGGGTTGGGCTTAATCAATTCTTGATTTGATTAAGATTTTATTGAGCCTAATTAAGCCTAATTAAGTTGGGTTTAAATTAGTCTAATTGGGCCTAACTTATTTGGTTCAATTAGATTGGTTTAAATAATGAAACCACCTTGACCCAAACTCCCTGCGCCACTTCACATCCACTGTGCCCATTTGAATTCACGAGAAAGAATTTCTCATGAATTTTTTCTCACGCAAAGCCCTCCCCACGCCCACATTTGTGCGCCATATGGATGGATAAAGCTGATTAGTTAACCATTCAAATTCAAAGCGTGTTTGAATTTGAATGGATAACTTATCTCTTGTGCCTTCATGCTTATCCATCTTGTGCGCCACATAACTTACACGAGAAAAGGTTTCTTGTGAAACCTTTCCACGCACAAAGAGTCCATGACCTTCTCTTCTCATGCCATAAGTGGATAGGGATGAGTTGGTTTGCATTTGAATTCAAACTCGATTTGAATTCAAATGTGCAACCACTTATCTTTATCCTCTCACACGGATAAGACACGTTCGATGTTGTTTTAAAAAGGGGAGAAAGGTGGGGCATGCGTAAAAAATTTTGGAGAAAAAGTTTGGGGTGTGAGGAACCTTTCTGCATGAGGTGAAGGTCCAAAACCTTCCGAGAGAAAAAGAAAGAAAAGAAAGAAAAAAGGGAACAGAGTTTTTCTTAGTGTACCCTAGGGTTTCAGCCTGGGGTTCGGAAAGTGAGAAGGTGAGCTACGAGTGTTGTGAGCCCACCAAATTTTAGAGAGATCTTTAACATCCTCTCAAGCACATCTGCTGATGATCTGAAGTATCTGAAGAATTGACAGACATCGACCGAAGGAGTTCGATTAGCATCAGCCGTCAAAAGGGCTCTACAACGAGCTAGCACTCGTGAGGAGCCGATCAGATCGGGAGCCTCGTGTGGATGATCTGCAGAGGCCAGACACCCTATGTGACTGTATTGCAGCAATCAGAGCCTCCCGACGGTGATCAGATTGTGGAGATCGACTACCCGCATAAAGGTATTGTGTTCTAAACACTTACAGTAAAGTGTTTATTGTTCAAATTCGAATTTCAAATTTAAATGCATGCATGCTGTATATCATATTTAGATCCTAGTGTAGGGTAAACATATGTTAATTAATTAGATTAATTAATATTTTTCATTATAAAATCATAACTTTGAAAAAGTTTTAAAATTATCATTTTATCCCTGCACTGAATTTCACTTCAAATGGTATCAGAGCAGGTTCTAAGATATGATATATGAATTTGCATACGTAGATTAAGTTATAATCTAAAAGTTTAAATTTGAAATTTAAAATTCAAAATTTAAAATTTGAATTTTGAAAGTTGTTCGAAATTTAAAATTCAAAAATTTGAAATTCAAAATTTAAAATTTGAATTTTGAAATTTAAAATTCAAAATTTCAAAATTTGAAATTCAAAATTTAAAATTTAAAATTTGAAATTTGGCTAAAATTTCAAATTTGAAATTCAAAATTTAAAATTCAAAATTTGAAATTCAAAAATTTAAAATTTAAAATTTAAAATTTGTTTGAAATTTGAAATTCAAAATTTAAAATTTGAAATTTAAAATTTAAATTTTAAAATTGGTATATTTAGATATACTTGATCCAAGTAGCAAGTAATCTAATTGGGTTGGTTACCATAGCCGTCTGGTCATAGGAGAAAAGTAGGGTTTAAAGGCCCTCTCCTCCCATTCGATGGGGTCTCCTATGGCGGTAGGGGTGCTGCTGTAATTAATATCCCATGCAGATGAAGCAGCGAAAGAACTTAATTGTAAAGATTCAATTGTAAAATTTATCATGAATGTGTTAGATTAGATCTAAAGGAATATTCATGATTTATTTTGATTGAGTTATTTTCTATTATGTAATTAGCAATAGGATTACTATTTATGAAATATGCTGATCTATTTGTGAAATAAGTCAACATATTTGGTGAACAGAAAATAAAATCTTTCAAATTTAAAAAATTATTTTTAAAATGCCAAACCCTGATCCATCAGTCCAAATACTTAATTAAAAGAATTAAGTGTTGTCAAGTTGGTCTAGAATTGTGAATTAAGACCTAAGACAATTGCATAAATTTGTGGGTTAATGGGTTAGATGGATTAGGTTCATAATTGGGTTAGACCTAAGGTTAGCTTAAAGAAATGGACTAAATTAGAGTAATTGGTCAAATCTAATCAAAAGTTGAATTAGATTAGGTCAAGGACACTCTAGACTCAACTCCAATAGTTATAGTTGAATGGGTCCATGTCTTTAACTAGACCAAGATGGACTTAATTCATGGCTACACGGTGGAACCCTATTTACTAAGTTGATCAAATTAAAACAAATGAACCGGTTGGTGTCTAAGGTAAGTTCGGTAGTTTGACCAGTGGTTCTTAAGAGGGAGCTATTCGCATTGATTCGATCTCTGACGAGTTAATGGCATATCCCCACCACTGATCTCACTTACCTGGCCAACCTGGTGAGTTAGGTTTTGATTAGATCACTTGGTGATTAGGGCTCACCCATGTCATTAGATAAATCAGTGTGACTGATTTAGGTGCTCCTAATGCCGGCTTTAATTAAATCCTTTTTAATCTGACTTGGTGAAGTCAGTGAGAGAATTGAAATTGGCTGGTTAATCTCTTCTATTCTATCCTTTAATAAAATCCTCAAAAATTATTAGATCCTAAAAATGATTAAGTTATAGTGATAACTAAGTCATAGCCTCCCATTAAGTGAGTGATAATGAGTCCAATAGTTTAATAATCATCGGAGGCCCAAAGGCCTAGTGCTTATTGACTAATGGAATTATCATTCATAGTATGATAACTTGGTTTGAGTCTTTCTGATGGTGGTCTGGTTGGCCGACCAAAGTCGGATCTGATCATTTATTGGTATGATTCATCAAATCAAGTCATGTTAATGGTTGGACCTAACTAGATCTTTTCAGTGGAAGCCAAAGCCTACTGATTAGGTTCTGGGGCAAAATTGATTACCAGAAGTTGTTTAGAGAAATAACTGGTTATGAACCTACCCAGTTGACCAACCAAAGTTGGACTCGTATGCAGTCTGTGTGGATTCTAGTACCCACTAAGGAATTAAAGTAATTTCTCGAATTAGAGGTTGAGGCTACCAGTTCGTAAAAATATTAGGAGAAACTTTAGACTAAAGTCCAAGTCTTTAGTATTAATAATTTTTGTACTAATAGAGGTCTGATTTTTGTTTATGCAGCTATGGCCACTACCCTGTCGCTCCGGTCATTATTAGATAATGACAAGCTTATGGGACCTAATTTCGATAGCGGTATCAAAAATTAAAAATCGTCTTTGAGCATGAGCGGATCCTTTATGTAGTAACGGATCCAGCACCAGAGGAGCCAGCCCCGAACGCTAGAGGCACAGTCCGAGACACTTACCAGAAGTGGCTCAATGATTGTACCACCATTCGGTGCATAATGCTGGCGGCAATGAATGATGAGTTTAGCCGCAGGTTTGAGAATGCCCAGCCGCAGGAGATGCTTCAAATGTTGAACGACTCCTTTGGCACGCCTGACGACGTTGAAAGGCACAAAACTAGTTGTGCCATTTTCAATGCATGAATGAGGGATGGGGCCTCAGTCACCAATCATGTACTGTACATGATCGAAATGATTGAGCGCCTAAGTAAATTGGGCTTTCTCTTGCATGAGCAGCTTGGTAAGGATGCGATCCTTAATTCATTGCCCAAGTCCTTCCTCCCCTTTCTTACTCATTTTCGAATGACAAAGCCTGCAGTGAACTACCACGACTTATTGGGGTTGCTGCAGAACTTTGAGAAGGACCACCAGCTCTATAAGGAGTCGGTGAATGTTGTGGGAGGGTCTTCTTCTGGTCGTCGACCCTTTAAGAAAGGGAAAAAGAACAAAAAGAAGAATAATAAGAAGGTACAGCTGCATACTGGGACGTCTGCACAGGGTCAGACCAAGAAGCGCAAGCCCGATCAGAGCCAGGCAGAGTGCTTCTTTTGCAAGAAGCAGGGGCACTGGAAGAGGAACTGTCCTCTATACATTGCCTCCCTGGACCCAAACAGGCCGAAGAAGAAGCAAGATAATTATATGATAACACCTTGCAACTTTTCTATTTATGATACTACTACCTGGGTATTGGATACCGGAAGCTCTTATCATATTTGCAATTCGATGTAGGGTCTGCAGGTCAGTAGGAGATTTGATGATGGCGAGAGGTTCCTGAACGTTGGAGATGGAAGCAAAGTTCCAGTTCTAGCTTTAGGAATCATGAACCTTGTAATCAATTCTCGTAATGTAATTCTAGGTGAATGTCACTATTGTCCAAACTTTTTATTAAATATTATTTCTGTAGGCCTTTTGGCCATGTACGGTTATCAATTTTTAATAAAAGGAAATGTTTGCAATATCATTTTGAATGGTGTTACAATGTTTGTTGGATAACTAGATAATAGAATTTACTTACTGTCACAGCCTGTTAATGTGGTTCAAACCTCCGGTAAACGCCCTAGAATAGATAATGTGTCAGAAGTCTACCTTTGGCACTATAGGCTAGGTCATATCAATAAGAACAGGATAAACAGGTTGGCTCAAGAAGGAATTCTTGAAGTTAGTATTTGTGAATCACTTCCAACCTGTGAGTCCTGTCTTCTTGGAAAGATGACCAAGTCACCTTTTACTGAAAAAGATGAGCGAGCCAGTGAACTCTTAGGTCTGGTACATTCTGATGTATGTGGACCCATGAGCTCAAGTGCAAGAGGTGGATATTTTTACTTTATAACCTTCACAGACGACCTATCAAGATATGGGTATGTCTACTTAATGAAGCATAAGTCAGAGTCATTTGAAATGTTCAAACTATTCTAAAATGAGGTAGAAAAATAAACTGAGAAGTGTATTAAAATTTTTCGATCTAATCGAGGAGGTGAATACCTTTCCAATGAGTTTTTGACATATTTAAGGGAGAATGGGATTCTCCCTTAGAGGACTCCTCCTGGAACACCACAGCATAATGGTGTGTCTGAAAGGAGGAATCAGACCTTGTTGGACATGGTCCGATCCATGATGGGGTTTGCTGGTCTGCCGATCTTCCTCTGGGGATATGTACTCGAATCAGCTTGTTACCTTCTAAATAGGGTTTCGAGTAAATCTGTAACCAAAATGCCATATGAGATATGGATAGGACGTAAGCCAGTAATCTCGCACCTTAGGGTTTAGGGGTGTCTGGCTTATGTTAAACATTTAATTACGGACAAGCTTGGACCTAGGCCTGACAAGTATAATTTCATAGGTAACCCAAAAGAGATCAAAGGGTATTATTTCTACCTAGCTGATAAGCAAAAGGTGTTTGTCAGCCTTAAGGCAATCTTTTTAGAAAAGAAGTTTCTTGGTGAAGGGACTGTTGCCTCTAAGGTCGAACTTGAGGAAGTTCGATAGGTGAAAAAATTGACACAAGTAGCTGAACCTGAACCGAATTTGGTTAGATCAGATTCGGAGCCCATTGTTCTTGCACCCTTAAGGCGATCTAGTAGAGTACTATGTCAACCGAACAGATACTATGATTTTTTAGTCTGGGATGAAGATCCTATCAAACTTGATGAAAACGATGAGGATCCGATCACCTACATGGATGCAATGCAGAGATCTGACTCTGAGAAATGGCTAGAGGCCATGAAATCTGAAATGGAGTCCATGAAGGTCAACGATGTGTGGACATTGGTTGACCCACCCGAAGGAGCAAAACCCATAGGGTGTAAGTGGGTCTTCAAGAGGAAGAGGGGTGCAGACGAAAAGATGGAAACCTATAAAGCCCGTCTAGTTGTCAAGAGATATCATCAATGTTATGGTATAGACTATGATGAGATATTTTCTCCAGTGACAATACTCAAATCCATTCGGATTATGCTTGTGATACCTGCCCATCTGGACTATGAAATATGGTAGATGGATGTGAAAATAGCTTTCCTAAACGGAGAGCTGGACGAAGAGGTGTATATGATACAACCTGAAAGATTCACATCCACAGATGAGTCTAAGGTATGCAGGCTACAGAGGTCCATTTATGACTTAAGCAAGCATCCCGGAGTTGGAACATACGTTTTGATAGGATGATCAAGACGTATGGCTTCGTTAAGAATAGAGAAGAGCCCTGCATTTATAAGTGGGCTAATGGTCCAGTAGTAGTATTTCTTATATTGTATGTGGATGACATTCTCTTAATTGAGAATGATATCCCTGTATTACAGGGAATAAAGATTTGGCTGTCGTCATAATTCTCCATGAAGGATCTGGGAGAAGCTTCCTACATCCTAGGGATGAGGATCTATAGGGATAGATCTAAAAAGTTGCTTGGCTTATCTCAGTCCACGTACATTGATACTATGCTGAAGAGGTTCAGCATGGAGAATTCCAAGAAAGGCTATCTACCGATAGGCCATGGAATTTCTCTCTCGAAGAGGGATTGTCTGACAACACCTCAAGAGAGAGAGCGTATGGGTAGAATCCCATATGCTTCAGCAGTGGGATCTATCATGTATGCCATGACATGTACACGACCAGATGTGGCATACTCACTAGGGGTAGTGAGTAGATACCAATTTGATCCTAGGGAGAATCACTGGAAGGTTGTTAAAACCATCCTAAAGTATTTAAGAAATATTGAGGACCAGTGGCTTATTTATGGTGAATCGGACTTGAGACTTATAGGGTTTAAAGACTCTAGTTTTCAGTCTGATCACGATAACAGCAAGAGTGTGTCGGAATTTATTTTTACCCTTAATGGTGGGGCTATCTGCTGGAAAAGTTCCAAGCAGCACACAGTGGCTGATTCAGTTTGCGAGGTGGAGTATGTCGCTGCATCAGATGCTGCCAAAGAAATGGTGTGGCTGAGGAAATTCATCGCCGAGCTTGGAGTGGCACCCTCCCTTGTTGGTCTAGTTCTGCTCTACTGTGATAGCTCTGGAGCCATTGCTCAGGCGAAAGAATCGAAGGCACACCAGCAGACGAAGCATATTCTGTGCTGCTACCATCTCATCCGAAAAATCATGGATCGAGGTGACGTCGACCTTCAAAAGATCGATGGAAAGGAGAACCTGATCGACCCATTCACTAAAGTCATTGCGGTGAAGGAGTTCGATGACTTCAAGTCGAAGATGGGTATTAGATACTGCATCGATTGGCTTTAGGCCAAGTGGGAGATTGTTGGGAATAGTATCCCAAAGCCAATCGTCAGCCTGTTGACGGTTGTGCTCTTTGTTGTATTAGTACATAAATCATAAATAAATAAAAATTATTTTATCATTTTTCATCACAAATTATCATCTTCTAATGAACTCCTGTGTCGTGGTGAAGTCCTTAGGACTATTTAGACTCGACAAAGGAGGATTTGTTGTTTAGTCCTTAAATCTGTTCGTGACCAAATGATACGTTGTTACCAAGGACAACAATACTTATCGAGCATAGGTCGTTGTGTGCCATATAGGTTGGTTATCCTCTTAACCAAGGAGTGTGGAGACATTGGTATGGCATACAGGTGAGATGTAAGGGTACATCAGCACTGAACGTGCCGACTCTGGAGCTATCTCTGCTGTCAAGATTTGCTCTGATGGGATATGGGTATAAATATCCCTCCGACCTGAGACCGCCACAGTAACTTGCAAGCAACTCACTGCACTTAGGCACTGGACTACCTGAATTTTTAATTCAGTGACGGAAAGCTGCTGGGTGTAGTCAAGTACTTGACTTGTTGGTGCGTGTGTCAAGATGGGATCGACCACTCCAGTTCAGGAGCTGTATACAGTCGTGTTTCAATTTATTAAAACCTTGACCAGGGTAGTCCTAGTGAGGAGTCATAGGACTGATTGAGTTGAGCACAACTCGGATGTTCTAATCAGGGTTGACAGTTTAACCCTGAGTCGTCCTAAACACAGGGGTCAAAAGGGATGAATTATATAGTAACCATATTCACGTAGGTTCTAAGTGTTGCAATTACAACTATTCGACCTATCCAGATATCGGGTACCATTGCTAGATGGTCACTTCGATTAGTACAGAAATTGATTCCTGTGCTACCGGCTTAGGTTCGAACCTGTGGAGTCACACACATTAGAGGTTCCTATCTGATCTGATGGCTGATGAAGAGTCTTAATATTCGTGGACTGTGAGTCCTACATGTCTGGAACTCTGTGATCGAGAATCAGGATTCTCTGATCATAAGTCTGACACATTTTGGGTATTGAGGTCAAGAGTCCAACTGATTTGGGACTCTTCGATCAAGGTTTCATATTGATGAACTTTGATACCCGATTTCCCATCGGGTTTGGACTCAATATTTATGAGAGGTTTAATTAGTGATTTGATCACTAATTAACTTAATTTGATTAAGTAATTATTTTTGGATCAAGTCCAATTGAATTGGATTCAGTTGGGTTTGACCCGATTAGGTTAAGAGTTGACCTAATCGTCGAGATGGTTTGATCCCTAATTTGATCAGGGGTTGGGCTTAATCAATTCCTGATTTGATTAGGATTTTATTGAGCCTAATTAAGTCTAATTAAGTTGGATTTAAATTAGTCTAATTGGGCCTAACTTATTTGGTTCAATTAGGTTGGTTTAAATAATGAAACCACCTTGACCCAAACTCCCTGCGCCACCTCACATCCACTGCGCCCATTTGAATTCACGAGAAGGAATTTCTCATGAATTTTTTCTCATGCAAAACCCTCCCCACGCCCACATTTGTGCACATATGGATGGATAAAGCTGATTAGTTAACCATTCAAATTCAAAGCATGTTTGAATTTGAATGGATAACTTATCTCTTGTGCCTTCATGCTTATCCATCTTGTGCACCACATAACTTACACGAGAAAAAGTTTCTCGTGAAACCTTTCCATGCACAAAGAGTCCACGTCCTTCTCTTCTCATGCCATAAGTGGATAGGGATGAGTTGGTTTGCATTTGAATTCAAACTCGATTTGAATTCAAATGTGCAACCACTTATCTTTATCCTCTCACACGGATAAGAACGTTCGATGTTGTTTTAAAAAGGGGAGAAAGGTGGGGCGTGCATAGAAATTTTTGGAGAAAAAGTTTGGGGCATGAGGAACCTTTCTGCATGAGGTGAAGGTCCAAAACCTTCTGAGAGAAAAAGAAAGAAAAGAAAGAAAAAAGGGTGCAGAGTTTTTCTTAGTGTACCCTAGGGTTTCAGCCTGGGGTTCGGGAAGTGAGAGGGTGAGCTACGAGTCTCGTGAGCCCACCAAATTTTAGGAAGATCTTCAATATCCTCTCAAGCATATCTATTGATGATCCAGAGTATCGAAAGAATTGACAGACATCGATCGAAGGAGTTCGATCAGCATCAACCGTCAAAAAGGCTCTACAACGAGCTAGCACTCGTGAGGAGCCGATCAGATCGGGAGGCTCGTGTGGATGATCCAAGAGGCCAGACACCCTATGTGGCTATATTGCGGTGATCAGAGCCTCTCGACAGTGATCAGATTGTGGAGATCGACTACCCGCATAAAGGTATTGTGTTCTAAACACATTACAGTAAAGTGTTTACTGTTCAAATTTGAATTTCAAATTTAAATGCATGCATGCTGTATATCATATTTAGATCCTAGTGTAGGATAAATATATATTAATTAATTAGATTAATTAATATTTTTCACTATAAAATCATAATTTTGAAAAAGTTTTAAAATTACCATTTTATCTCTGTACTGAATTTCACTTCAAATGGTATCAGAGCAGGTTCTAAGATATGATATATGAATTTATATGCATAGATTAAGTTGTAATCTAAAAGTTTAAATTTAAAATTTAAAATTAAAAATTAAAATTTTGAATTTTGAAAGTTGTTCGAAATTCAAAATTCAAAAATTTGAAATTCAAAATTTAAAATTTGAATTTTGAAATTTGAAATTCGAAATTTAAAATTCAAAAATTTGAAATTTAAAATTTGAAATTTGAAATTTAAAATTTGGTTGAAACTTCAAATATGAAATTCAAAATTTAAAATTCAAAATTTAAAATTCAAAAATTTGAAATTTATTTGAAATTTAAAATTCAAAATTTAAAATTTAAAATTTGAAATTTATATTTTGAAATTGGTATATTTAGATATACTTGATCCAAGTAGCAAGTAATCTAATTGGGTTGAACGGGTCCATGTCTTTAACTAGATCAAGATGGACTTAATTCATGGCTACGCGGTGGAACCCTATTTACTAAGTTGATCAAATTAAAATAAATGAACCGGTTGGTGTCTAAGGTAAGTTCGGCAGTTTGACCAGTGGTTCTTAAGAGGGAGCTACTCACATTGATTCGATCTCTGATGAGTTAATGGCATATCCCCACCACTGATCTCACTTACCTGGCCAACCTGGTGAGTTAGGTTTTGATTAGATCACTTGGTGATTAGGGCTCACCGATGTCATTGGGTAAATCAGTGTGACTGATTTAGGTACTCCTAATGCCAGCTTTAATTAAATCCTTTTTAATCTGACTTGGTGAAGTCAGTGGGAGGATTAAAATTGGCTGGTTAATTTCTTCTATTCTATCTTTTAATAAAATCCTCAAAAATTATTAGATCCTAAAAATGATTAAGTTATAGTGATAACTAAGTCATAGCCTCCCATTAAGTGAGTGATAATGAGTCCATTAGTTTAATAATCATTGGAGGCCCAAAGGTCTGGTGCTTATTGACTAATGAAATTATCATTCATAGTATGATAATTTGGTTTGAGTCTTTCTGATGGTGGTCAGGTTGGCCGGCCAAAGTCGGGCCTGATCATTTATTGGTCTGATTCACCAAATCAAGTCATGTTAATGATTGGACCTAACCAGATCTTTTCAGTGGAGGCCAAAGCTTACTGATTAGGTTCTGGGGCAAAATTGATTATTAGAAGCTGTTTAGAGAAACAACTGGTTATGAACCTACCCATAGATGCACAAGGGTTGACCAACCAAAGTTGGGCTCATGTGTAGTCTATGTGGATTCTAGTACCCATTAAGAAATTAAAGTAATTCCTCGAATTGGAGGTTGAGGCTACCAATTCGTAAAAATACTGGGAGAAACTTTAGACTAAAGTCCAAGTCTTTAGTATTAATAATTTATGTACTAATAGAGGTCTGATTTTTCTTTATGCAGCTATGGCCACTACCCTGTCGCTTCGATCATTATTAGATAATGACAAGCTCATTGGACCTAATTTCGATAGCTGGTATCAAAAATTAAAAATCATCTTTGAGCATGAGCGGATCCTTTATGTAGTAACGAATTTGGCACCAGAGGAGTCAGCCCCGAACGCTAGAGGCACGGTCTGAGACACTTACCAGAAGTGGCTCAATGACCGCACCACCGTTCGGTGCATAATGCTGGCGGCAATGAATGATGAGTTTAGCCACAGGTTTGAGAACGCCCAGCCGCAGGAGATGTTTTAAATATTGAATGACTCCTTTGGCATGCCTGACGATATTGAAAGGCACAAAACTAGTTGTGCCATTTTCAATGCATGAATGAGGGATGGGGCCTCAGTCATCGATCATGTACTGTACATGATCGAAATGATTGAGTGCCTAAGTAAACTGGGTTTTCCCCTGCATGAGCAGCTCGGTAAGGATGCGATCCTTAATTCATTGCCCAAATCCTTCCTCTCCTTCCTTACTCATTTTCAAATGACAAAGCCTGCAGTGAACTATCACGGCTTATTGGGGTTGCTGCAGAACTTTGAGAAGGACCACCAGCTCCATAAGGAGTCGGTGAATGTTGTGGGAGGGTCTTCTTCTGGTCGTCGACCCTTTAAAAAAGGGAAGAAGAATAAGAAGAAGAATAATAAGAAGGTGCAGCCACATGCTGGGACGTCTGCACAGGGTCAGACCAAGAAGCGCAAGCCCGACCAGAGCCAGACAGAGTGCTTCTTTTGCAAGAAGCAGGGGCACTGGAAGAGAAACTGTCCTCTATACATTGCCTCCCTGGACCCAAACAGGCCGAAGAAGAAACAAGATAATTATATGATAACACCTTACAACTTTTTCATTTGTGATACTACTGCCTGGGTATTGGATACCGGAAGCCCTTATCATATTTACTATTCGATGCAGGGTCTGTAGGTCAGTAGGAGATTTGATGATGGCGAGAGGTTCCTGAATGTTGGAGATGGAAGCAAAGTTTCAATTCTAGCTTTAGGAATTATGAACCTTGTAATCAATTCTCGTAATGTAATTCTGAGTGAATATCACTATTGTCCAAGCTTTTTATTAAATATTATTTTTGTAGGCCTTTTGGCCATGTACGGTTATCAATTTTTAATAAAAAAAATATTTGCAATATCATTTTAAATGGTGTTACAATGTTTGTTGGACAACTAGATAATGGAATTTACTTACTGTCATAGCCTGTTAATGTGGTTCAAATCTTCGATAAATGTCCTAGAATAGATAATGTGTCAGAAGTCCACCTTTGGCACTGTAGGCTAGGTCATATCAATAAGAACAGGATAAACAGGTTGGCTCAAGAAGGAATTCTTGAAGTTGGTGATTGTGAATCACTTCCAACCTGTGAGTTCTGTCTTCTTGGAAAGATGACCAAGTCACCTTTTATTGGAAAAGATGAGCGAACCAGTGAACTCTTAGATCTGGTACATTCTGATGTATGTGGACCCATGAGCTCAAGTGCAAGAGGTGATATTTCTACTTCATAACCTTCACAGACGACCTATCAAGATATGACTATGTCTACTTAATGAAGCATAAGTCGGAGTCGTTTGAAATGTTCAAACTATTTCAAAATGAGATAGAAAAATAATCTGAAAAGTGTATTAAAACTCTTCGATCTGATCGAGGAGGTGAATACCTTTCCAATGAGTTTTTGACATATTTAGGGAAGAATGAGATTCTCCCTCAGTGGACTCCTCCTGGAACACCACAGCATAATGGTGTGTCTGAAAGGAGGAATCGGACCTCGTTGGACATGGTCCGATCCATGATGGGGTTTGCTGGTCTGTCGATCTTCCTCAGGGGATATGCGCTCAAATCGGCTTGTTACCTTCTAAATAGGATTCTGAGTAAATCTGTAACCAAAACACCATATGAGATATGGATAGAATGTAAGCCAGTACTCTCGCACCTTAGGGTTTGGGGGTGTCCGGCTTAAGTTAAACATTTAATTACGTACAAGCTTGGACCTAGGTCTGACAAGTGTAATTTCATAGGGTACCCAAAAGAGATCAAAGGGTATTATTTCTACCTAGCTGATGAGCAAAAGGTGTTTGTCAGCCTTAAGGCAATCTTTTTAGAAAAGGAGTTCCTTGGTGAAGGGACTGTTGCCTCTGAGGTCAAACTTGAGAAACTTCGACAGGTGAAAAAATCGACACAAGTAGCTGAACCTGAATCGGATTTGATTAGATCAGATTCGGAGCCCATTGTTCCTGCACCCTTAAGATGATCTGGTAGAGTACCACACCAACCGGACAGATACCATGGTTTCCTAGTCGGGATGGAGATCCTATCGAACTTGATGAAAATGATGAGGATTCGATCACCTACATGGATGCAATGCAGAGACCTGACTCTGAGAAATGGCTAGAGGCCATGAAATCCGAAATGGAGTCCATGAAGGTCAACGATGTGTGGACATTGATTGACCCACCCAAAGGAGTAAAACCCATAGGGTGTAAGTGGGTCTTCAAGAGGAAGAGGGGTGCAGACAGAAAGGTGAAAACTTATAAAGCCCGTTTGGTTGCCAAGGGATATCGTCAATGTTATGGTATAGACTATGACGAGACATTTTCTCCTATGGCAATGCTCAAATCTATTCAGATTATACTTGCGATAGCTGCCCATCTAGACTATAAAATCTGGCAGATGGATGTGAAAATAGCTTTCCTAAATGGAGAGCTGGACGAAGAGGTGTATATGATACAACTTGAAGGATTCACATCCACAGATGAGTCTAAAGTGTGCAGGCTACAGAGGTCCATTTATGGACTTAAGCAAGCATCTCGCATTGGAACATACGTTTTGATAGGATGATCAAGATGTATGGCTTCGTTAAGAACGAAGAAGAGCCCTGCATTTATAAGTGGGCTAATGGTCCAGTAGTAGTATTTCTTGTATTGTATGTGGATGACATTCTCTTAATTGAGAATGATATCCCTGCATTACAGGGAATAAAGATTTGGCTGTCGTCACAATTCTCCATGAAGGATCTGGGAGAAGCTTCCTACATTTTAAGGATGAGGATCTATAGGGATAGATCTAAAAGGTTGCTTGGCTTATCCCAGTCCACGTACATTGATACTATGCTGAAGAGGTTCAGCATGGTGAATTTCAAGAAAGGCTATCTACCGATAGGCCATGAAATTTCTCTCTCGAAGAGAGATTATCCGACAACACCTCAAGAGAGAGAGCATATGGGTAGAATCCCATATGCTTCAGCAGTGGGATCTATCATGTACGCCATGACATGTACACGATCAGATGTGGCATACTCACTAGGGGTAGTGAGTAGATACCAATCTGATCTAGGGGAGAATCACTGGAAGGTTGTTAAAACCATCCTGAAGTATTTAAGAAATACTAAAGACCAATGGCTTGTTTATGGTGAATCAGACTTGAGACTTATAGGGTTTAAAGACTCTAGTTTTCAATCTGATCATGATGACAGCAAGAGTGTGTCAAGATTTATTTTTATCCTTAATGGTGGGGCTGTCTGCTGGAAAAGTTCTAAGCAGCACATAGTGGCTGATTCAGTTTGCGAGGCGGAGTATGTCGCTGCATCAGATGCTGCCAAAGAAACGGTATGGCTGAGAAAATTCATCACCGAGCTTGGAGTGGCACCCTCTCTTGTTGGTCCAGTTTTGCTCTACTGTGACAGCTCTGAAGCCATTGCTCAGGCAAAGGAACCGAAGGCACACCAGCGGACGAAGCATATTCTGTGCTGCTATCATCTCATCCGGAAAATCATGGATCGAGGTGACGTCGACCTTCAGAAGATCGATGGAAAAGAGAACTTGGCCGACCCATTCACTAAAGTCATTGCGGTGAAAGAGTTCGACGACTTCAAGTCGAAGATGGATATTAGATACTGCACCGATTGGCTTTAGGCCAAGCGGGAGATTGTTGGAAATAGTGTCCCAAAGCCAATCGTCAGCTTGTTGATGGCTGTGCTCTTTGTTGTATTAATACATAAATCATAAATAAATAAAAGTTATTTTGGTATTTTTCATCACAAATTATCATCTTCTAATGAACTCCTGTGTTGTGGTGAAGTCCTTAGGATTATTTAGACTCGACAAAGGAGGATTTGTCGTTTAGTCCTTAAACCTATTCGCGACCAAATGATACGTTGTTACCAAGGACAACAACGTTTATCGAGCATAGGTCGTTGTGTGCCATATAGGTTGGTTGTCCTCTTAACCAAGGAGTGTGGAGACACTGATATGGCATACAGGTGAGATGTAAGGGTACATCTGCACTGAACGTGTCCGACTCCGGAGCTATCTCTGCTGTCAAGATTTGCTCCAATGGGATATGGGTATAAATGTCCCTCCGACCTGAGATCGCTACAGTGATTTACAAGTAACTCACTGCACTGGACTACCTGAATTTCTAATTTGGTGACGGAAGGCTGTTGGGTGTCGTCAAGTACTTGACTTGTCGGTGCGTGTGTCAAGATGGGATTGACCACTCCAGTTCAAGAGCTGTGTACAGTCGTGTTTCAATTTAGCAAAACTTTGGCCAGGGTAGTCCTAGTGAGAAGTCACAGGACTGATTGAGTTAAGCACGACTCAGATGTTCTAATCAGGGTTGACAGTTTAACCCTGAGTCATCCTAAATACAGGGGTCAAAAAGGATGAATTATAAAGTAACCATATTCACGTAGGTTCTGAGTGTTGCGATTGTAACTATTCAACCTATCCGGACGTCGGGTACCATTGCTAGATGGTCACTTCGATTAGTACAGGAATTGATTCCTGTGCTACCGGCTTAGGTTCGAACCTGCGGGGTCACACACATTAGAGGTTCCTATCTGATCTGATGGCTGATGAAGAGTCCTAATATTCGTGGACTATGAGTTCTACGTGTCTGGAACTCTGTGATCGAGAATCAAGATTCTCTGATCACAAGTCCCACACATTTTGGGTACCGAGGTCAAGAGTCCAACTGATTAGGACCTCTTTAGAAATCTTTTTTCAAAAGATCTCACCACACACAAATTAGATTTTATGTTCAACATATGAACAATCTGATTTTTGGACAAGCATCTCATGCTTTTCATTTTCTTTCTTCCCTTCCTTTCTATTTTTCTCTTTCTTTTTCTTTTAAAGACAAAGGAAAAAGGGAGAAAAAAATAGAAAGAAAGGGAAGAGAGAAAATGAAAAGCACTGTTGGGTTTCGATGATGCAACGGAATATGAATTTCAAAATTTTTAACATACATTCAATAATTAAAAATAAGATTTAACAATTAAACTATTCTACGAAAACACAATCCTAGGAACCCCTTGATGATTACAATCAAATGATCAAAAATATACATATCAGGAAGAGACCAGAAGTCATATACCAATGAGAAGATCACGATCTGATAATTTTGAAACCTCCATGAGACTCCACAGTAGAAGTCCTCCAACGGTGATCTACATGGGATAGATCAGGGTCCTTCCCAACTCGATATGGTGCTGCAGCCTTCTTTGCAAGCTCATTGCCGATGTCTTTCACAAGAACTGGTTACACCATTGCTTATATACCTTCATGACCTCCACTAGGATCTCTTTAGGATTTTTTTTTCAAAAGATCTCACCACACACAAATCAGATTTTATGTTCAACACATGAACAATTTGATTTTTGGACAAGCATCTCATGCTTTTCATTTTTTCTCTTCCCTTCCTTTCTATTTTTCTCTCTCTTTTTCCTTTAAAGACAAAGAAAAAATAGAAAAAAAAATAGAAAGAAAGAGAAGAGAGAAAAATGGAAAGCACTGTTGGGTTCTAGTGATGCAACAAAATATGAATTTTAAAATTTTTAACATGCATTCAATAATTGAAAATAAGGTTTAACAATTAAATTAGTCCACTGAAACACAAAATCCTAGAAACCCCTTGATGATTACAATCAAATGATCAAAAACATACATATCAAGAAGAGACTAGAAGTCATATACCAATGAGAAGACTATGATCTAGTAATTTTAAAACCTCCATGAGACTTCAAAGTAAAAGCCCTCCAACGGTGATCCACACAGGATAGATCAAGGTCCTTTCCAACTCGACATAGTGCTACAGCCTTCTTCACAAGCTCGCTGCCGACCATACTTCGCAAGAACTGGTTACACCATTGCTTGTATGCCTTCATGACCTCTACTAGGACCTCTTTAGAAATCTTTTTCCAAAAGATCTCATCACATACAAATCAGATTTTATGTTCAACACATGAACAATCTGATTTTTGGACAAGCATCTCATGCTTTTCATTTTCTCTCTTCCCTTCTGTTGGTGCAAAAATCCGCCTGCGCCGGAGAAGCTGGAGTTGAGGAAGCCGCGGTCACCGCCGGGACCTGCAAGGGAAGTCTAAACCGGAGGGGGGGTTGCTCCGGCAAGACCCTCCGACGCTCAAGTCAGTTCTCTGCCTCAACAAGAATGGAGTGCTCGAACGGAGAGTTTAGCAGAGTTTTGAGATAAGGCGAAAGGGCTTAAGGAATAACGTATCTGAGTCCCCCCTTTTATAGGCGGGGGAGGCAACGGACTGATGGCGACGTTTGTAACGCCTGGTAGTGGGCCGCCCACGGTCAGGGGAAATGATTGCGAAAAATAATGGAGCAGACACGTGGGCATCACCTCGACTTGCCACGTGGAATCTGTTATGAGGGGTGGAGCAGCGTCCGTCGTCAGGAGAATCGCATGGTATCCGTCGCAGGAGGTGGAGCAGGTTTGTGGCCGTCACTGTGGCTTGCCAGGGGATAGTGGAGCTGTGCGGAGTCCGTCACAAGAAGTGGAGCAGGGCGGCTATGGCTGCTGCGGCTTGTCAGGGAATGATGATACTGCGCGGAGTCTGCCACAGGAGGTAGAGCAGGGTCGTGGCCACTTTGAGGGCCTGTCAGGGGTCGTGGATCTGTCGATTGAAGCTCAGTAACGGTCGGAGCTCAGTTTCTGTTGAGGTGCGGTGAGGTCCTCCTGGCGGTAGGGGTCGTGGGCCGAGCCCGACTCCCGTAGAAGTCGGGCGGAGCTGCTCTGATGTCGATGGAGCCCGGCTCCCATAGGAGTCCAGGCGGAGCTGCGCTGCAAACAAAGTTAAGGGTGAAGTCCGGCTCTGATAGGAGTCCGGATTGAGCTTACCAGCAGTTGATACTGAGAGCGGAGCCGGCTCCCGTGGGAGTCCGGGCGGAGCTGTTCTGATGTTGGCGGCGAGTTCGGCTTCCGTAGGAGTCCGGGGAGAGCTGCGCTGATGTCGTCGGTGGAGCCCAGCTCCCGTAGGAGTCCAGGTGGAGCTACGCTGCAAACGAAGTTAAGGGTGAAGTCCGGCTCTGATAGGAGTCCGGATTGAGCTTACCAGCAGTTGATACTGAGAGCGGAGCCCGGCTCCCGTGGGAGTCCGGGCGGAGCTGTTCCGATGTTGGCGGCGACGTCGGCTCCCGTAGGAGTCCGGAGGGAGCTGCGCTGATGTCGTCGGTGGAGCCCGGCTCCCGTAGGAGTCCGGGCGGAGCTGCACTTGCTGATGGCGGTGGAGCCCGGCTCCCGTAGGAGTCCGGGCGGAGCTGCACTTGCTGATGGCGGTGGAGCCCGGCTCCCGTAGGAGTCCGGGCGGAGCTGCACTTGCTGATGGCGGTGGAGCCCGGCTCCCGTAGGAGTCCGGGCGGAGCTGCACTTGCTGATGGCGGTGGAGCCCGCTCCCGTAGGAGTCCGGGCGGAGCTGCACTTGCTGATGGCGGTGGAGCCCGGCTCCCGTAGGAGTCCGGGCGGAGCTGCACTTGCTGATGGCGGTGGAGCCCGGCTCCCGTAGGAGCCCGGGCGGAGCTGCACTTGCTGATGGCGGTGGAGTCCAGCTCCCGTAGGAGTCCGGGCGGAGCTGCACTTGCTGATGGCGGTGGAGTCCGGCTCCCGTAGGAGTCCGGGCGGAGCTGCACTTGCTGACGGCGGTGGGGCTCGGCTCCGTAGGAGCCCGGGCGGAGCTGCACTTGCTGATGGCGGTGGAGCCCGGCTCCCGTAGGAGCCCGGGCGGAGCCGCACTTGCTGATGGCGGTTCCGCCGTGGGTTCCGGCTGTGGGTATTTTATACCCAACACCAGTCCCCCTACATCCGAGTTTTGAATTTCAAACGAAGGAAGTACACAGAAGTACAGCCGGAACCGTCCCTTCGAATCCCGCGCCCCGCCGCTCCCAGATATTTTGGTATTAAATGAGCGCGTGCCGGAGTCTTTTCGAGTTGGGGCGGTACGAGGGGACGCTTCGAATACCCCGCAGGTACGCTGGCCTAGGTACGGGCAATTATGACCTGCCAACCGCCAGCCGCCTTCAGCCGTCTGCCACGGGGAGTGGGACACGTGTCGGATGCGGACTGGCCCGGGGGATTCGAGATCATTATGGCGCCGGATCCCAGGGTCTATTTAAACCCGTCCTCCCCCCTTCAGGTGCCCCACTCCGCTCCTGATTTCTTGCTGGCGTCTGTCATCCCCCGAGAGTCTGCCCTAGCGAACGCCCTCTCGAGCCGTAGGCGCCTTCCGTTTCTCGCTCCCCAGGCCCCCAGAGCAAGATAGGTTAGTGCCCACCTTCCTCTTCTTACCGCCTAGGGCCTCTCCTCCTTCCATTTCTTTTGTGTCTTCTCCTGAGTTGACCTCCGGCGTCTCCCTCCCTTCTCGGCTTGCTTTTCTAGGGTCCTTTTGGTTCTCCCCAAAGAAAAATGTCTTTCGATTCTTCTGCCCCCGTAAGTTCTGGGAGTTCTTCTGCTTCCAACCCCCAGGCCCCTGTCTCTGCGGACGAACCCGCATTCGGGGCAGGGTCTCGCCCGGTTTTCGCACCGGGCGCCATTCCTTGTTCGTCGACTCCGGACGAACTTCTTCTGATAAGGGCTCGGTACGGGATCCCTTCAGAGTACGACCTGGAGCTTCCTGGCCCCTCTGACCGGGCCAGCGCTCCCCCTCCTGGTCGCTTTTGTTTGTACCAGGAGGCATTCCGTGCCGGACTCCGGCTTCCGCTTCCTGCTTTTGTTGCCGCCTTCTTTCGTTTCTTAGACATTTCTCTCGCCTCTGTCGCCCCGAATTCCTTTAGGTTTTTGATAGGGTTTCTCTCCCTCTGTCATATAGCCGAGGTCCAGCCTTCCCTCTCCCTGTTCAGACATTTCTACACCTTCAAGCGCCATCCTTCAGCGAAGGACTGGTGGTACTTCTCCCCCCAGTTCGGTAAGAAGGGGTTGCTGAAGGGCGCCCCTTCTTCGATTCACAACTGGAAGGGGAAATTTCTCTTCATTTACTGTCGACTCTGGAACTGGGCCTGCCCCCTTGGGGTCTCTGAGGGATTCCGTCCGTCGGGCTCCCAGCCTGGGAGAGGATGACCTTCAGGCCGCCAGAAGCTCCTGAGTTACCCCGCTCCTTCCCTTCTAAACCTACTGAGGGAGCAGCTTCTCTTCAACATCGGCCTGAGCCCTCAGGATCCAGCAAGTACACGTCTTTCCTTTTCTTGTCTTCTTCTTCTTCTCTTTCTTTCTCTCTCCTTTTTCCTCTTTTTTCTTTCTTCTTCTTTTCTTCTTCTTCTTCTCTTTTTTTTTTTTTTTTTTGGACTGATTGGTGCCGCTTTTTCCTTCTTCTTTTCTTCTCCCCTTTTTTTTTTTTTTTTTTTTTTTTTTAGCAATGGACGTCGAAGCCACACGGATGCTCGCCAAGGCCATGAGAGCCCAGAAAAGGAAGGGCGCGGCGACTTCTGGCTCGACGAAGAGGGCCAGGGTGGAGGAGACGAGCTTGGCCGTGCCCGTCCAGGCTACTCCGGCAATCGACATTCCTTCGGATGCCGAGCCAGCAGCCCCCCGGGCTCCCCCAAGGAGCCCGCCGACCGAGGTCCCCATTCCGGAGGTCCGCCCGCGAGGCGCCCGCCGCGGGGAGGAGGAGAAAATCGGTGGCCCGTAGGCCGAGCAGCCACCGAGCTGCCGCAGACGAGTCCGTCTGCTCTGAGGGGGGATCGGAGAACCCCTTCAACGACAAGGCTCTGATCCGTCGGCTGCTCGATGGTTGTATTCTGCCCGATGTCGTGGAGAGGATCGACCATGCTGATCCCGAGCAGCGGGCCTGGGACACCTTGGGGTCCTTTCTTGAGGTAAGCGGATTTTTATTTGCTCAGTTGCTCGGTCTTTGTTGTAATTCTCCATCTGTCCTTGCAGATCGGGCACCAGCTCTTCGCCTATGTCGAGGCGTCGGGCCGCATGAGAAGGGATCTTCTTCGGGCGGAGGAGCGCTGCCAAGACGAGGTTGCTCGTCTTCAAGCGAAGACGGCCGAGGTGGCCGCCCTCCGGGAGGCCCTGGAGAGAGAGAGACAAGACCGGGAAGAGGAAAGACGAGTCCGGGAGGAGGAGAGGGAAGCCTGGAGGAGTCGGCAAGGAAGGCGGAGGCGAGGTCGCCCATCTGACCGAGCAAACTCCGGTTCTGGTTTCGGAGGCCAGGACCCTTGCGGTGGAGGAATTCAAGACCTCCGCGGAGATGAGGGAGCTGAACGTCCAGTTCGGCCTGGAGGCGTTCACCAAGGGGTTCGAGCTCTGCCGAGAGAGGGTGGCCAGCAGATACCCCGACCTTGAACTCGGCTTTCTGGAGGAGTCTGACGACGAGGCCGCCCCTTCGTCCACCGCTGCCGCAGTCGCACCCCCCACGCCGGGCTCTCCACCCCCTGCCCCCGAGGTCTGAGACCTCTGACCTTGTATCTTTCTTTTGTTGCCATATTTTCTTTCCGCTTGTCTTCAAAATTAATCAATAAAGTCGAACTTCTTATTGTGGATGGCCTTTCCTTCCCCCTGCTTCTTCTTTTCTGCCTTTCTTCTTGTAACGAGTTGGTCTCTGACGTTTGCATCTTCCGATGGCAGTGTCCCGCCGAAGCACTTTCCTTGCCCCTGGGGGTCCTGCTGAAGTCAACTATCCAACGGCTAAAAAAGGAGATCCTCACTGACGAAGAAGTTGAAAAAGTCAGAGGGCGAGCTCCGCCAGGCGAAAAAATGCTATTCCGAGGCTGCCGCTGAGGCCGCCACTTCAGGAGTCTCCAAGTGAAGGCAATCATGGACTACAGCCGGAGGAAGGTGAACTTCGCGAAGGAGCTCGAAGAATGCACGAAGAGCGCCAGCGACCGAACTTGGGCTCAAGAAGCCAGGATCAGCGCCCTTAAGGTGGAGCTGTCAGCTGCAAAGAGGAGGATCGGCCAACTGGAGGGGAACTCATCCCGGCTCACAGCGCGGGATGAGCAGATATGGTCACAAAAAATTTCCGACCTCCAGAGGCAGCTTCAAGATGCTGAGGTGAGCCACGACGTGCAGCGGGCCAGCTGGCGCCGGCAGGTAGAAGAGTACAAGGGGAGATTCCGTCGATCGGCGGACGAGGTGATTCGTCTCCAGGGGCAGTTGGTTACTAGGGCGCGGCTTGCTAACGCCCAAGATAACGAAGAGCTCCAAGCCCTGAGAGGCACTGTCGAAGGGATTTCTGTCTCCCTTGGGGAGAAGACAGCCGAACTTCAACAAGTAAAAATCCAACTGGGACTCGAGCGGAAGGCCGTCGCGGACGCAGAGGCAGAGTCCGAAGTTTTGCGGAAGTGGCATCGGGAAGCGGAGGCTGAGAGCCGGCGACTTCGTCAGGCGCTCCAGGATATGCTGCAAAAGAAGGAAGAACTAGAGGAAACAGTGGAGAGCCTGAGGCAGTCCTGGTCGAGGGATGGAGGTGATCACCCTAGGTTAGAGGGAGCAGGACCTCCTTAGAGTTCTTTTGTAGTCACCCCCTTTTTGTAGCTGCCTCCTTTTCTTTTCTTGTTGTTTTGTCCCTCTTTCTCTGGCCGTCCTGGCCCTGTAGTACATATATCGGAAATGAAGAAAAAGCATTTTGTGTTACCTTGTCCGCG
>NC_026000.2:76489074-76651225 GCF_000442705.2 Elaeis guineensis
CGGAACCGTCCCTTCGAATCCCGCGCCCGCCGCTCCCAGATATTTTGTATTAAATGAGCGCGTGCCGGAGTCTTTTCGAGTTGGGCGGTACGAGGGGACGCTTCGAATACCCCACAGGTACGCTGGCCTAGGTACGGTGCAATTATGATCCTGCCAACCGCCAGCCGCCTTCAGCCGTCTGCCACGGGGAGTGGGACACATGTCGGATGCGGACTGGCCCGAGGGGATTCGAGATCATTATGGCGCCGGATCCCAGGGTCTATTTAAACCCGTCCTCCCCCCTTCAGGTGCCCCACTCCGCTCCTGATTTCTTGCTGGCGTCTGTCATCCCCCGAGAGTCTGCCCTAGCGAACGCCCTCTCGAGCCGTAGGCGCCTTCCGTTTCTCGCTCCCCAGGCCCCAGAGCAAGATAGGTTAGTGCCCACCTTCCTCTTCTTACCGCCTAGGGCCCTCTCCTCCTTCCATTTCTTTGTGTCTTCTCCTGAGTTGACCTCCGGCGTCTCCCTCCCTTCTCGGCCTGCTTTTCTAGGGTCCTTTTGGTTCTCCCTCAAAGAAAAATATCTTTCGATTCTTCTGCCCCCGTAAGTTCTGGGAGTTCTTCTGCTTCCAACCCCCAGGCCCCCGTCTCTGCGGACGAACCCGCGTTCGGGCAGGGTCTCGCCCAGTTTCGCACCGGGCGCCATTCCTTGTTCGTCGACTCCGGACGAACTTCTTCTGATAAGGGCTCGGTATGGGATCCCTTCAGAGTACGACCTGGAGCTTCCTGGCCCCTCTGACCGGGCCAGCGCTCCCCTCCTGGTCGCTTTTGTTTGTACCAGGAGGCATTCCGTGCCGGACTCCGGCTTTCGCTTCCTGCTTTTGTTGCCGCCTTCTTTCGTTTCTTAGACATTTCTCTCGCCTCTGTCGCCCCGAATTCCTTTAGGTTTTTGATAGGGTTTCTCTCCCTCTGTCATATAGCCGAGGTCCAGCCTTCCCTCTCCCTGTTCAGACATTTCTACACCTTCAAACGCCATCCTTCAGCGAAGGACTGGTGGTACTTCTCCCCCAGTTCGGTAAGAAGGGTTGCTGAAGGGGCCCCTTCTTCGATTCACAACTGGAAGGGAAATTTCTCTTCATTTACTGTCTGACCCTGGAACTGGGCCTGCCCCCTTGGAGGTCTCTGAGGGATTCCGTCCGTCGGGCTCCCAACCTGGGAGAGGACGACCTTCAGGCCGCCTAGAAGCTCCTGAGTTACCCCGCTCCTTCCCTTCTGAACCTACTGAGGGAGCAGCTTCTCTTCAACATCGGCCTGAGCCTCAGGATCCAGCAAGTACACGTCTTCCTTTTCTTGTCTTCTTCTTCTTTCTCTTTCTTTCTCTCTCCTTTTCCTCTTTTTCTTTCTTCTTCTTTCTTCTTCTCTTCTTTTTTTCTCTTTTTTTCTTTTTTTTTTTTTTTCTTTTGGACTGATTGGTGCCGCTTTTTCCTTCTTCTTTCTTCTCCTCCTCTTTTTTTTTTTATTTTTTTTATTTTTAGCAATGGACGCCAAAGCCACACGGATGCTCGCCAAGGCCATGAGAGCCCAGAAAAGGAAGGGCGCGGTGACTTCTGGCTCGGCGAAGAGGGCCAGGTGGAGGAGACGAGCTTGGCCGTGCCCGTCCAGGCTACTCCGGCAATCGACATTCCTTCGGATGCCGAGCCAGCGGCCCCCCGGGCTCCCCCAAGGAGCCCGCCGACCGAGGTCCCCATTCCGGAGGTCCGTCCCGCAGAGGCGCCCGCCACGAGGAGGAGGAGAAAATCGGTGGCCCGTAGGCCGACAGCCACCGAGCCGCCGCAGACGAGTCCGTCTGCTCCGAGGGGGATCGGAGAACCCTTCAACGACAAGGCTCTGATCCGTCGGCTGCTCGATGGTTGTATTCTGCCCGATGTCGTGGAGAGGATCGACCGTGCCGATCCCGAGCAACGGGCCTGGGACACCTTGGGGTCCTTCCTTGAGGTAAGCGGATTTTTATTTGCTCAGTTGCTCGGTCTTTGTTGTAATTCTCCATTTGTCCTTGCAGATCGGGCACCAGCTCTTCGCCTATGTCGAGGCGTCGGGCTGCACGAGAAGGGATCTTCTTCGGGTGGAGGAGCGCTGCCAAGACGAGGTTGCTCATCTTCAAGCGAAGACGGCCGAGGTGGCCGCCCTCCGGGAGGCCCTGGAGAGAGAGAGACAAGACCGGGAAGAGGAAAGACGAATCCGGGAGGAGGAGAGGTGAAGCCTGGAGGAGTCGGCAAGGAAGGCGGAGGCTGAGGTCGCCCATCTGGCCGAGCAAACTCCGGTTCTGGTTTCGGAGGCCAGGACCCTTGCGGTGGAGGAGTTCAAGACCTCCGCGGAGATGAGGGAGCTGAACGTCCAGTTTGGCCTGGAGGCGTTCACCAAGGGTTCGAGCTCTGTCGAGAGAGGGTGGCCTGCAGATACCCCGACCTTGAACTCGGCTTTCTGGAGGAGTCTGACGATGAGGCCGCCCCTTCGTCCGCCGCTGCCGCAGTCGCACCCCCCGCACCGGGCTCTCCACCCCCTGCCCCCGAGGTCTGAGACCTCCGACCTTGTATCTTTCTTTTGTCGCCATATTTTCTTTCCGCTTGTCTTCAAAATTAATCAATAAAGTCGAACTTCTTATTGTGGATGGCCTTTCCTTCCCCCTGCTTCTTCTTTTCTGCCTTTCTTCTTGTAACGAGTTGGTCTCTGACGTTTGCATCCTCCGATGGCAGTGTCCCACCGAAGCACTTCCCTTGCCCCTGGGGGTCCCGCTGAAGTCAACTATCCAACGGCTAAAAAAGGAGGTCCTCTACATGACATAGAAGTTGAAAAAGTCGGAGGGCGAGCTCCGTCAGGCGAAAAAATGCTATTCCGAGGCTGCCGCTGAGGCCGCTCACTTCAGGAGTCTCCAAGTGAAGGCAATCATGGACTACAGCCGGAGGAAGGCGAACTTCGCGAAGGAGCTCGAAGAATGCACGAAGAGCGCCAGTGACCGAACTTGGGCTCAAGAAGCCAGGATCAGCGCCCTTAAGGTGGAGCTGTCAGCTGCAAAGAGGAGGATCGGCCAACTGGAGGGGAACTCATCTCGGCTCACAGCGCGGGATGAGCAGATATGGTCACAAAAAATTTTCGACCTCCAGAGGCAGCTTCAAGATGCTGAGGTAAGCCACGACGTGCAGCGGGCCAGCTGGCGCCGGCAGGTAGAAGAGTACAAGGGGAGATTCCGTCGATCGACGGACGAGGTGATTCGTCTCCAGGGGCAGTTGGTTACTAGGGCGCGGCTTGCTAACGCCCAAGATAACGAAGAGATCCAAGCCCTGAGAGGCACTGTCGAAGGGATTTCTGTCTCCCTTGGGGAGAAGACAGTCGAACTTCAACAAGTAAAAATCCAACTGAGACTCGAGCGGAAGGCCGTCACGGACGCAGAGGCGGAGTCTGAAGTTTTGCGGAAGTGGCATCGGGAAGTGGAGGCTGAGAGCCGGCGACTTCGTCAGGCGCTCCAGGATATGCTGCAAAAGAAGGAAGAACTAGAGGAAACAGTGGAGAGCCTGAGGCAGTCCTGGTCGAGGGATGGAGGTGATCACCCTAGGTTAGGGGGAGCAGGACCTCCTTAGAGTTCTTTTGTAGTCACCCCCTTTTTGTAGCTGCCTCCTTTTCTTTTCTTGTCGTTTTGTCCCTCTTTCTCTGGCCGTCCTGGCCCTGTAGTACATATATCGAAAATGAGGAAAAAGCATTTTGTGTTACCTTATCCACGCGTAGTGCCAATATTGTCGTTCGTCGACCCTTTCTCGTCGTTTGGCCTGTTTGGCCTAGAGGTCGTCGTGGGAAGGGACTCTTCCCTTCCATCCGATCTCATCATGTGGCCAAGCCTCGCCACCATCCTTAACCCTTGCTGGCGAAGTAGCGGATGGAGCCCAGCTTTCTTGGAGGCGGAGCCCGGCTCCCGTAGGAGCCCGGGCGAAGCTTTCCTGGCGGCGGAACTCGGCTCCCGTAGGAGTCCGGGCGAAGCTTCCCTTGGCGGCGGAACCCGGCTCTCGTAGGAGTCCGGGCGAAGCTTCCCTTGGCGGCGGAACCCGGCTCCCGTAGGAGTCCGGGCGAAGCTTCCCTGGGCGGTGAAACCCGACTCCCGTAGGAGTCCGGGTGAAGTTTACCTGGGCGGTGAAACCCGACTCCCGTAGGAGTCCGGGTGAAGTTTACCTTGGCGGCGGAACCCGGCTCCCGTAGGAGTCCGGGTGAAGCTTTCCTTGGAGGCGGAACCCGGCTCCCGTAGGAGTCCGGGCGAAGCTTCTCTTGGCGGCGGAACCCGGCTCCCGTAGGAGTCCGGGCGAAGCTTCCCTTGGCGGCGGAACCCGGCTCCCGTAGGAGTCCGGGCGAAGCTTCCCTTGGCGGTGGAACCCGGCTCCCGTAGGAGTCCGGGCGAAGCTTCCCTTGGCGGCGGAACCCGGCTCCCGTAGGAGTCCGGGCGAAGCTTCCCTGGGCGGTAAGACCCGGCTCCCGTAGGAGTCCGGGTGAAGTTTACCTGGGCGGCGGAACCCGGCTCCCGTGGGAGTCCGGGTGAAGTTTACCTGGGCGGTGAAACCCGGCTCCCGTAGGAGTCCGGGTGAAGTTTACCTTGGCGGCGGAACCCGGCTCCCGTAGGAGTCTGGGTCTTCCATTTTGCTTGAGCCGGCGCGAGGTTCTCGTTATCAGCCTGGCTTGTGGGGGCGCGTTAGGGCGCTGTAAGGCCTCTCCCCCCTCCGGTCTAAAAGAACCGGGCCTTCAACTTTGCTCATGTCAGGACGAGGTCCTCCTCCTGTTCCTGACATGGCCATGGGGGCACATTAGGGCGTTGCGAGGCCTCTCCCACCATCCGGTCTAAAAGAATTGGGCCTTTGACTTTGCTCAAGTTAGGGCGAGGTTTTCCTCCTATCCCTAACAGGGCTGTGGGGGCACATTAGGGCGTTGTAAGGCCTCTCCCCCCATCCGGTCTAAAAGAACCGGGCCTTTGACTTTGCTCAAGTTAGGGCGAGGTTTTCCTCCTGTCCCTAACAGGACTGTGGGGGCACATTAGGGCGTTGTAAGGCCTCTCCCCCCATCCGGTCTAAAAGAACCGGGCTTTTGACTTTGCTCAAGTTAGGGCGAGGTTTTCCTCCTGTCCCTAACAGGGCTGTGGGGGCACATTAGGGCGTTGTAAGGCCTCTCCCCCCATCCGGTCTAAAAGAACCGGGCCTTTGACCTTGCGCATGTCAGGACGAGGTTCTCCTCCTGTTCCTGACATGGCCGTGCTTTTGGAGAAATCATATCCGGTCATAATACGTCCATGCTAGGTGGGAGGAGCATGTTAGCTAAAAAGAAAGGTAGATTCAAAGCGAAACAGTAAGCGATACATTTACAGTATTCCCGCTCCTTCTTGAGGCCCTCCGACGACGGAGTCGATGGTCCCGATAGGAGGCCGGTCCCCGGGCTGCTCCTCCCTTTTCTGCAGTTCGGGCGGTGGGAGGGCTCTTGGCCGGTCTCCTCTACCCTCAGACCGGTGGTGGATGAATCTGTCGAGCCGACCTCGTCGGATGAGCTCCTCGATCTCGTCCTGGAGCTGGATGCACTCTTCGGTGTCGTGGCCGTGATCGTGGTGGTAGAGGCAGAACTTGTTGGGGTTGCGCTTCCCGGGGTGCGTGTGCATCCTCTCCGGCCTTGGGAGCAGCTCCCTGACCTCCATCAGCACCTGGGCCTTTGAGGCGTTGAGGGGGGCGTAGCTGCGGAATTTTCCTGGCGGGGAACCCCGCCGAAACCTGTTGTCCGGGCTCCTCTGCCTGCGTGCCCGGGGGGGAGTATGGGCGCGCTTATGTCCAGGAGGGGACCGAGAGCGAGGCCGGGCTTCCTTTAGCCTCTTCTCAACTGTGGGCTTACTAGAATCTCCCGCCTGGCGCTCCCTCGCCGTCTCTTCATCCTTCATCTTGAAGGCCTCTTCCGCTCGGGCGTATCCTTCAGCCCGAGCCAGTAGATCAGCAAAATCCCTGGGGTACTTTTTCTCCAGGGAGTACAAGAGATCATTCTTCTGAAGGCCACCTTTCAGGGCGGCCATGGCAACCGACTGGTCCAGGTTCCGGACCTCCAACGCCGCGATGTTGAAGCGGTTGATGTAGGCCCGTATGGACTCTCCTTCCCTCTACTTGATGTTGATGAGGGACTCCGAACCTTTCCGGGGACGTCGGCTGCTGACAAAATGGGCCACGAATTGGTGGCTCATTTGGTCGAAGGAGAATATGGTGCCCGGCTTCAGGGCCGAGTACCAGTTCCTTGCCGCTCCCTTCAAAGTAGACGGGAAAGCCCGGCACAAGATGGCGTTGGGAGCACCATGAAGCAGCATCATCGTTCGAAAGGCCTCCAGATGGTCCACCGGATCTGACATCCCGTCGTAGCTTTCAAACTGGGGGAGCTTGAAATTCGGCGGGATCGGTTCCTGCATAATCATTTGGGAGAAGGGAGGGTCAGTGCAGATATCCTCACCGTAAGCGGGAGGCGCATGGCGGAGTTCTTCGATCCGTCGGTTCATCTCCTGGAGCCTCCGGTCCAGGAAGTCCTCTCGACTCCGAGTTTCGAGGGTCCTTTGGCAGAACGGGGGCAGGGATCTCCCAGGGGTGGAGTCGTGGTCCGATTGAGGGCTCTCCACCCTTGGATTTGCCTTCCCGGGAAGGATGGGGCGGCTGGCCCAGGTGGCCCACCCCACCGCCGGGTTCTGGCATTCTGGAGATGCCCCTTCCGGATGCGCTGATGCCTGCGGTGGCTGCTGCTGCATTGCCTGTACGGCCTCAACGAGGCCCTTGACCTGCTGCGCCAGCAAGTCAAACTGCTCCGCGCCGACCGCCATCGCCGGAGGGGGAGGAGGAGCTGGCTGAGAGACGGGAGGGGAGGCCGGAGCCTGAGACCTGGCCGCGGAGGCCGTGGACCGCCGGGTGGATGCCCTGCGCGGAGGCATCGGGTGTCGATCTCGCGGGGGAGGATTAGGAGTAGATGACGGAGAGATGGCCGGAGATGGCTCCGTCGAGCGCTCCTTCAAGAACAAGGGTGCTGCGAAGACACAGGCCCCTTCCTCTAGCGCCAATCCTGTTGGTGCAAAAATCCGCCTGCGTCGGAGAAGCTGGAGTTGAGGAAGCCGCGGTCGCCGCCGGGACCTACAAGGGAAGTCTAAACCGGAGGGGGGGTTGCTCCGGCAAGACCCTCCGACGCTCAAGTCAGTTCTCTGCCTCAACAAGAATGGAGTGCTCGAACGGAGAGTTTAGCAGAGTTTTGAGATAAGGCGAAAGGGCTTAAGGAATAACGTATCTGAGTCCCCCCCTTTTATAGGCGGGGGAGGCAACGGACTGATGGTGACGTTTGTAACCGCCTGGTAGTGGGCCGCCCACGGTCAGGGGAAATGATTGCGAAAAATAATGGAGCAGACACGTGGGCATCACCTCGACTTGCCACGTGGAATCTGTTATGAGGGGTGGAGCAGCGTCCGTCGTCAGGAGAATCGCATGGTATCCGTCGTAGGAGGTGGAGCAGGTTTGTGGCCGTCACTGTGGCTTGCCAGGGGATAGTGGAGCTGTGCGGAGTCCGTCACAGGAAGTGGAGCAGGGCGGCTATGGCTGCTGCGGCTTGTCAGGGAATGATGATACTGCACGGAGTCCGCCATAGGAGGTGGAGCAGGGTCGTGGCCGCTTTGAGGGCCTGTCAGGGGTCGTGGATCTGTCGATTGAAGCTCGGTAATGGTCGGAGCTCAGTTTCTGTTGAGGTGCGGATGAGGTCCTCCTGGCGGTAGGGGTCGTGGGCCAAGTCCGACTCTGTAGAAGTCCGGGCGGAGCTGCTCTGATGTCGATGGAGCCCGGCTCCCGTAGGAGTCCAGGCGGAGCTGCGCTGCAAACAAAGTTAAGGGTGAAGTCCGGCTCTGATAGGAGTCCGGATTGAGCTTACCAGCAGTTGATACTGAGAGCGGAGCCCGGCTCCCGTGGGAGTCTGGGCGGAGCTGTTCTGATGTTGGCGGTGACGTCCGGCTTCCGTAGGAGTCCGGGGAGAGCTGCGCTGATGTCGTCGGTGGAGCCCAGCTCCCGTAGGAGTCCAGGCGGAGCTGCGCTGCAAACGAAGTTAAGGGTGAAGTCCGGCTCCGATAGGAGTCCGGATTGAGCTTACCAGTAGTTGATACTGAGAGCGGAGCCCGGCTCCCGTGGAAGTCCGGGCGGAGCTGTTCCGATGTTGGCGGCGACGTCCGGCTCCCGTAGGAGTCCGGAGGGAGCTGCGCTGATGTCGTCGGTGGAGCCCAGCTCCCGTAGGAGTCCGGGCGGAGCTGCACTTGCTGATGGCGGTGGAGCCCGACTCCCGTAGGAGCCCAGGCGGAGCTGCACTTGCTGATGGCGGTGGAGCCCGACTCCCGTAGGAGTCCGGGCGGAGCTGCACTTGCTGATGGCGGTGGAGCCCGGCTCCCGTAGGAGTCCGGGCGGAGCTGCACTTGCTGATGGCGGTGGAGCCCGGCTCCCGTAGGAGCCCGGGCGGAGCTGCACTTACTGATGGCGGTGGAGCCCGGCTCCCGTAGGAGCCCGGGCGGAGCTGCACTTGCTGATGGCGGTGGAGCCCGGCTCCCGTAGGAGTCCGGGCGGAGCTGCACTTGCTGATGGCGGTGGAGTCCGGCTCCCGTAGGAGTCCGGGCGGAGCTGCACTTGCTGACGGCGGTGGGGCTCGGCTCCCGTAGGAGCCCGGGCGGAGCTGCACTTGCTGATGGCGGTGGAGCCTGGCTCCCGTAGGAGCCCGGGCGGAGCCGCACTTGCTGATGGCGGTTCCGCCGTGGGTTCCCGCTGTGGGTATTTTATACCCAACACCTTCCTTTCTATTTTTCTCTCTCTTTTTTCTTTGTCTTTATCTCAAATTTTTTTCTCTTTTTCCTTTCATTTCTATGCCTAATCTCAGCTAAAATTGGCATGTTGAACTAAGGTGTAGCACCCCCTTTAAATAGATAAGGATGGGCGACACCATGGGACACCAATCTCTTGGTGTTAAACATTCCACGTGGTGAAATAATTTTTTGCATGGAATAAAAAGCAATAAGGCATAGAATAAAAGGTGATTCACAAGTAGAAGGACTCTTCCTCTATTAGGAAAAATCAGAACACCATTATATGGCACGTGGGAAAGGGAATGGTGTGACAATTCAAGAGTCCTTAACACTTAAGACTCTTCTACATTCAACACATAAAAGAAGGGGCATCCCATTTAATTTGGCATTTAAATTTCTTATCAAAGAAGGACTCTTCCTTCTCTTCCATGCACCATAATCTCAAGAGACATCTCATATCATGAGGATTTAAGAAATGCATGGAGAATATGGAAGGAATTAAGAGTTTCAAGAGAATTGGACTCTTCCACTTCTCATCACATAAATGTGTGGCATCCCAATTTATTTTAGCATGGAGAAGGACTCCTCCTCCTCTTCCATGTCCACATGTCTCAAAGCCCCATCTGATGGTGCACAAAATTAAGGGACGTGCGGAAGATGTAAGAAAATTAAGATAAGTAAAGGAGAAGGACTCCTCTCCTTAACTCCCAAAATAAATGTGATGCCACATAATTATTTGGCATGGTGAATGGCATGGAGGTGGTGGATTCACATGGAACTCTTTCTTAAAATTAGATAAACCAACTAATAAATAGATGGTTCAAATCCAATCACATTAGATCAAGGCAACAAGCAAAGGGTCAGCACAAATACATTTGCACTGAATCCAATTGGAAACTTGAGTTAATTCATATGCTAGCAATTTAATTAACCCATTGAATTTGTAATAAATTTAAAAAGATTAGATCAAGACCAAATTCTTATTATGTGTGACCCATTGGGTTCCAAATCTAGCCAGCAGTGGATCCAAACTCTCGACGTAACCCTAATTCGATTGGATTAGGTCAGCTCAAGAGTCCTAATCAACTAGGACTCTTCCTAATTGATTCTTGAATTAAATTTTTTTAATTCTGATAAGTCTACAAGTCAAGATTGATATTTAGCAATATATCATGACTATCCAAAAGATTTAAAATTTAATGAAAATATCAAAATTATCCTTCCATGGTGAGTTACTGTGCAATTCAATCTTTCGATCACACAACATCTCGAAAAAGCTATGAGTATGAAAATATGTCAAACCCAAATACCTATCTATATGTATCTCAATCTGATGATGATGACTCGATTGATGAATCAGTATAAACTATTTCTACTGTTCATCCCTGCTCTGATCAGAGACTTTCAGAGTCATCATCCTATAAGATCACATAGGATGCTCTCTTCTCCTACAAAGAGTGATTGATTCCTTATTGACCACTCATAACTTCTATGCACACTTCACCATATCTAGAATATCCCATACACATCTCAAAGTGGTGTGCTAGGAAATAAACCAAAGGGTCCATGTACACAAGGTACCATGGTGATCTCAGTTCAAATGATCACATGCACCACTCCTACTGAAGAACCATCTGTTGACATGCTGTAAGGCTCCATCAGATATTCTTTTGGCGGGTTAGTTCAGTGAACTCATTTTTTAATGGATGCTTACATCCTTGTATTAGTGTCACCATACAAGTGGTTGTGAGATCAACCACCTTCTTCATCGACCATACATAGGATGTATCAGTTTTATCGATATCATCGATCTCCGATTCGATGATCCAACAACTAGAAATATTTTAGATTGGGACTATCAAGATTTTAGGTCTCACTGACATAATCTCATCATGGCTCTAAAATCATTGCCCTAATCTATGGAGTTTATCATAATCATAAAAAATATGATACAGTAAATGATAAAACACAATACTTTATAAATAAAAATAACTAATGTCATGCAAATGAGTAGAAAAAAAATAAAGAAAAATCCCTTTGTATGCCTATGCGATTGACTTGTAGAGTACTATTATTTCAATCTTTCATGTACACTAAAGCCAATCACCCCTGTACCTGATGCCTATGCAATCAGGATGGCGATTACACTACTGCTGTGTAAGGCTTAGTGAATTGGTCTATTATAATATTCTTAATACTAACTCATTTTATGATCATATCATGAATGAGATGAAAGTGCGTAGGATATGCGTGGGTTCCTAGTGAGACCACACCCAACTCAGTGATGAATCCTTTCATCTGGCGACTTTTCTTAGCAATCTTTACTAACAACATTTAACTGAAATAAATACAGTTAGCTGTTTGAAACTTTTTCAATTCACTGCTCCTCTAGTACTTCTCAAGTACTTTGAGAATGCTTTTCATAGTTTTCAAAAGATTCTATCAAAGATCTACCTGAAATCAATGATTATGCACAGAATATTATTCACATCAGGCTTGGTACATTGAATGCATGGGTAAGTAAACTCCTTTATATCCATTCATGTTGAACTTCTTCAATATAAAATCCATATACCTAGACTGGAACAAGCTTAACATCCACTTACATCTATCCCTATAGATGCTAAGAAATATTGGATACTTAACCCAAGTCATTTCTATGAAAATATTTGTGATAAGCATATTATTGATAGAGTGTAATATTGGGACTACCTTCTCAATATGCTGTATGTCACCCATGTACAAAATTAAGAAGTTAGTGGGACTCCCACTAGTCTTCTTGTACACACACATGGTTCATCTATATTTGATAAAGTCAAACATTTTGGCTATCTTATCAAAAATAGAAGTACCTACTTTTTAATACCTGCTTGAATCCATATATACATTTATCCTCCCACTAGAGACAAACTCTCTAGATGATATGTGGCAATAACAAAAATCCAGATTGACATCCCTGTTAGTAACTTGTTGGGTTATACCCATAGATGCTTCAACCATAGTCCATACTTGGTTGATGTACAGAGAGTCTATTTCGGATATTATGGTTTTAAACCAACTGTCAGACTCTCTACTCACGACGATCTCCGAATAGGTTAAGAAAATACCATTCTCAATGATGTATGGTGTATCATCATTCTCAATGACAAATCATATTTGAGTGGTACATTATATACTCGAATTGACCTTCGATGAGGAGGTGTGTATCATGGTTATGCCTTATTAATGAGCACATCTGGTTGTGGATTAATTTATGGACATTCCATAGGTTATAATAGGATAGTTCATAGGTCTTGAACTTCTCAAGTTCAATTATCCTCCCACTGTCCCTTTCTTAAAATTTTTTTTCCTAAAAGGTGGTATATCTACTGTCAAAACACTTTTGTCAAGTAGTGTGGTAGAAGCAGTATCACATACTACTCTTAGGATAACCTATAAACTAATATATTAACCTATTTTAGCACAAAACTTATATACATCAATACTTTTCACATAAGTTGGGCAACCTACTTTTTGCTCTTTTCATATCTCATGTGGAGTGCTCGTAATAATTTTTATTTGTATCTAATTCAAAATATATACAGTAATTTTTAGGATATTTTTTTAGAATGAGAATTAAAATTTTTGAAGTATTTTAGAGAACACATCATATCACATATGAAGTGTCAATCTCTTGGTCGAGATATTATTAGTCTTCGAACATCCATATATTCAAGACTTAATATCTTGTTTGCTCTGAGATATGTGACCATCATATATTTATTTCTTATTCTCATCAACATAAAGAATAATATCATTGAGTGACAGAAATATGAGACCATAGTCTTAAAATTTATCGAAAGGAGAGTAACTTTTACTCTTAATATTAATTTCAAAACTATACTATAATAGCAAAATATTTGAAATAATGTCTCTGATAAGTTCAGGCACATAACAACGATCTACTAGTTTCTAAATCTTACTAGAAGGTTATATAGGTTCCTACAGCCTCAGCATGAATGAATTATCCATTAGTGCCAAAAGGCAAATAGTAACTATACTTCAATTTTATAGTTTCAACAACACTTTGCATAAGAGGAACCTATATAAGGTATCATATATCCAATATTTTAAAGCTGAAAATACTCAATGTTAATTAATTTATATCTCATATAAATTATTAGCAGATGCAACTTTTGCATCCTGCTCCTGCTTCACACTTGCAAGACAACTCTTGCAATTTAATTCTAATGTTCATTATTGCTGTAATACTAAATTAAATACCCTAGTGAAGATATTCTTCACCTTCTTTTTCTCAACCATTCCATGATATTCGATCTATTTAAAAAATTTATTATGTAGTGATAGTAAAGATGCATATATGTATATAAGAATATTCAAAGACTACTCATGATGACATGCACAAGTTAGATGAGGTTTTTATCTAATTGTGTCTCTCACTATTTTAATAAATTTCATAGCCCTCAAGTATGAAATCGAAAAATCTTATCATAAAGTTTTTTAGTGGGGTTAAGATCCCAATTCCTCATAAAAAGCCTTGTGGATAGCACCACCAGCTCCTATAAATTCAAAGATAAGTAACTCTTTACTAATTGCATCTCATGCAACTCTTAATATAACTTTTATCTTTAAAATATTTATAGTCTTGTGGATAGTACAATAAACTATAGTATTTTAGTTAAGTCGTACCCTTCAATTTTATATGGTCATATCTGAATAATACTATCATTGTGGATAGCACAACAAGACAGCACTACCAGAATATGCCATAAGCATCACTAAGTCAACATCATATCAATCACTATAGCAAGCTTTGTGGATAGCACAACAAACTCATTACAGTTTTTGACATACTTTATTGACCTAGTATGAGCTAAGTACAATTAGCTTCATTATGCTCAAAGACAGTATCAAATCAGTCTCTGATATCAAGCCTTGTAGATAGCACAACAAGCCTACTATGGTTCTTGACATAATAAAGTCTTAGTATGAAGGAAGGCATGGGTAGTATTCTCAACACTTTGCCATTATGACTTAATATAATTTGAATGAGAGACTTAGGTCTCAAGCACATTCTAAACATATACATACATCATATGCTATGTAAATTCTAATTCCTAACTACCAGCAAGTAAAAGCATATAGAGAAAGATAAATAGTTATGGACTTTTAAAAAAATCATCTGAACCACAGGATAATCTATGGGTCCAACCTAGGTGTATCATAGATTGAACCATCTCATGGTCAATCTTAATGCATCTCCAAAAAGTTTGATAGTCTAGTCTTCATCACCATAAAGACTATCATGAATGCTTGATCTTTATTTGAAAATAGAAAAAAATAATTTTTATCTATTCTCAAATAATTTTTTTTCTATTATTTTATATTAATATGTAAAAATTCCAATCAACAGTTAGGAATATAGAAAGAAAAGGTTCAGCTAATAATATAATACATCAGGGACACCCATCCCCTATTGCATCTCTCGCAGATGTATTTATATAATCAGCCAATATAAAAGCATTCATGCAAACATCCATCACATGAATGTATCATAGTCCATAACAACTCAACATAGATTTTATAACAATTATAAAATATTATAACAAACTACTTATGTTATTTTTATTATGATATCATTCATACACATGTCAACAAAGATGTTTAAATATATGGGCATAGGATCCATCTAGGGTTTTCGATTTGGGTTCAACACTTGATCCAAAATTTTAATTTTAAGTCAATCATTTATCATTCATTTGAGTTAGGTTGATCAATTCTTAGATTAACCCTAATTCAATTAGATCAACATAGATTCAGTCAACCATGACTCAAATCCTAATCAAATTAGGTTAATGATAATTAGATCAACCTAAATTAAAATATGACTTCTAATCAAATTAGAACTATGAATTTGATTTAATCTATAATCATTAATTTTAAATACTTTAGATCAATGAATTATAGTTAAACAAATCCACCGATAAAAATCTTAATTCATGTTTGATGCTTCCTTTTTATGACCAAATATTTTTTTGACTCCACACATACCTCGGGCAACAATCAAGATGGTCGACCCATAATGATGACTGTCCAATAATATGGTGGTCAGCCTTTGGATCTTAGGTAGATGCATCAAATGCAAAAACCCTAAGTCTTAGCAATCTACATCCATATGTAGCATTCTAAGGATTTGCACACCACATGCATTGGACTTCAATTCCATCGAAAACTAGATCATAGGATCTAATCTAAATTTATCACACAAGTCTATAGACCATGAAATTTTATATCCAAGGTTCGATTATGGATTGATAATATTTATCATTTACAAAAATACATGAAGAACATCAATCAAATATCAATCAAATAATCTGATTTTGACATAGTTTGAACTGAAACTAATCTATATCACAAAAATAACATGAAATTTGATTGAATCAATCAAGGATGGCTCTGAGGGTTTTATATTTTGGTGGACTAGTTTAATTGTTAAACCTTGTTTTCAATTATTGAATGCATATTAAAAATTTTAAAATTCATATTTCATTGCATCATCGAAACCCAACAATACTTTTCATTTTCTCTCTTCCCTTTCTTTCTATTTTTTTCTCTCTTTTCTTTTTATCTTTAAAGAAAAAAGGGAGAGAAAAATAGAAAGGAAGGGAAGAGAGAAAATGGAAAGTATAAGATACTTGTCTAAAAATCAGATTGTTCATGTGTTGAACATAAAATCTGATTTGTGTGTGGTGAGATCTTTTGAAAGAGAGTTTCTAAAAAGATCCTAGTGGAGGTTATGAAGGCATACAAATAATGGTGTAATCAGTTCTTATGAAGGACGGTCGGCAGTGAGCTTGCAAAGAAGGCTGCAGCACCATGTCGAGTTAGGAAGGGTCCTGATCTATCCCATGTAGATCACCGTTGGAGGGCTTCTACTTTGAAGTCTCGTAGAGATTTTAAAATTATCAGATCATGATCTTCTCATTGGTATATGACTTCTGTTCTTTTTCTGATATATATATTTTTGATCATTTGATTGTAATCATTAAGGGGTTCCTAGGATTTTGTGTTTCGGTGGATTAGTTTAATTGTTAAACTTTGTTTTCAATTGTTGAATGCATGTTAAAAATTTTGAAATTCATATTTTGTTGTATCATCAGAAACTAACAGATACCATGCTGAAATGGTTCAGTATGAAAAATTTCAAAAAAGACTATCTTCTGATAGGCCATAAAATTTCTCTCTTGAAGAAGGATTGTCCGATAACCCCTCAAGAGAGAGAGTGTATGAGTAGAATTCTATATACCACAGCAGTGAATTCTATAATATACATCATGATATATATAAGATTGGATGTGGTATACTCACTAGGAGTAGTGAGAAGATACCAATCAGATCTAGATGAGAACCATTGGAAGATTGCAAAAATCATCTTTAAGTATTTGATAAATACTTAAGATCAGTGGCTCGTTTATGGAGAATCTGACATGAAACTCATGAGATATACTGATTTTAATTTTTAGTCAGATCGTGATGATAGTAAAAATATGTCGGAATACATCTTTACCCTAAATGATGGAGCTATCTGCAAAAAAAATTTCAAGCAGCACACCATAACCGATTCAGTTTGTGAGGCAAAATATATCATGGCATCCGATGCTGCAAAAGAAGCTGTGTGGCTGAGAAAGTTCATCATCGAGCTTGGAGTGGCACCCTCCATCGATGGTCTAGTTCTACTTTATTATGATAGTACTGGAGCCATTGCTCAGGCAAAGGAACCGAAGGCATATCAGTAGATAAAGCATATTCTGCGTCGCTACCACCTTGTCAGAGAGATCGTGGATCGAGGTGATGTCGATCTTTAGAAGATTGATGAAAAGAAGAATCTAGTTGATCCATTAACTAAAGTCATTGCAGTAAAGGAGTTCGAAGATCATAAAATAAAGATGGGTATACGATATTATACCGATTAGCTTTAGTATAAGTAGAAGTTGTTGAAAATTATGTCCCAAAGTCAATCGTCAGTCTATTGACGATTGAGCTTATTGATGTAATTATATATAAATTAATTAATAAAATATTTATTTGATAATTTTTTATTATAAGCTTGTACATCTTCTATATCAAATTTTTGTGTTATGATGAAAGTCCTTAGGACTATTTTAAATTGATAAAGGAAGATTTATCGTTTAGTCCTTAAATAAGTTCATGACCAAATGATATGCTATTATTAGGATGATAGACATATCAAGTGTAGGTCATTATGTGCCATATAGATTGGTTGTCCTCTTAATCAAGGAGTATGGAGACGTTGGTATAGCATGCAGGTGAAATGTAGGAGTGTATTTTACTGAACATGACCAACTCCGGAGTACTCTACTATCAAGAGTCACTCCGAAGAGATATGGGTAGAAGTGTCCCTCCGACCTGAGATCACCACGGTGACTTGCAAGCAACTCACTATGCTTTGACGTTGGACTATTTGAATTTCTAATTCAGAATTGAAAAGTTTCTGGGCACAGTCAAGTACTTGTGAAGTCAGTGTATGAATCAAGATAGAATTAACTACTCTAAAGGATTGGAGAGAATACTTTATGTTTCAATTTAGTAAGATCTTGGTCAGGGCAATCCTTGTGAGGAGTTATAGGATTTATTAGGCCGAGACACATAATGGATGTACTGTTGAGAGTTGACAGTTTAAACTCTAAGTCATCCTAGCATCAAGGGTCAAAGGGATAAATTATATGGTAATTATATCCAAATAGGTTCTTGAGTGTTGCTTTGCATACATTCGGCCTATCCAGATGTCAGGTACCATTGCTAAATGGTTACTCCAATCGATATAGAAATCTATTTTGGTGCTACCAAATTAGATTTAAACTTATGGGGTCACACATATTAGAAGTTTTTCTCCGATCACATGGCTAATCCAAAGAGTCCCAATGGATGGGGACTCTGGTGAAGAGTCCCACTAGATGGAGACTCTGCTGAAGAGTCCCACTGGATAGAGACTTTGGTGAAGAGTCCCATTGGACTTGGACTCTATCATTAATGGAGGATTAATTAGTGATTAGATCACTAATTAGTTTAATTTGATTCAGTATTAAAGTCTGGATTAAGTTTGATTGAATTGGATTCAATTAGATTAGGTCTGATTAGGTTATGAGATGACCTGATCGATAAGGGAGAAATAATCTTGATTTGATCGGATCTATGGCTCAATTAATTTATTGATTTGATTAGATTTAATTAAAATTATAAAAACTTAATTAGATTAGGTTCATCATATTTTATTTGGGTCTAATTAGATTGGGTTTGACAAAAATCTAGTTGGTTAAACCCTAGAATCCCAAATGAATGGGACTCTCTCCCTTACGCCACCCAAAAGGTCTCACATCTTTTCTCACCATACAAAATTAATTTATCTATGAGAAAATTAGAAGCTAACCCTTCTTTTATCACCTATTAAGGATAGGATTTGGTTGGTTTAGAATTAAATTCAAAATAGTTTGAATTTCAACCTAAAACCCTATCCCTATCTTTCCACACGATGGCTTCTTGTGAAGGTGCCCATTGTGTGCAAGAAAAGGAAATGTTTTTAATTATTTTTTATGCTCAAATTTTTTTGGTAAGTCTCTCTTTAAGTCAGATAAGGGTGAGAAAAAATTAAAGTTAAATTAAAATTCAAAATGGTTTGAATTGCAACAAACTCCAGCTCTTATCTTATCTAACCTGATTTATGCGACAACCAGAAAAAGGCTATAATTTTGTGTGCCAACTAATGAGAGCTTTTCACTGTAAGATACCAAAGAGAAAGAGGGGCTAAAAACCTTCTTTAGGGCATGAGGTTTGGGTAGGCTTCTTTCTTCCTTGGCATGAACAAAGGAGGAGACCGATCTCCTCTTGGGTGAGAGACCTAGAATTATTCTAGGGTTTTTGGGTGAGAAAAAAATCAAAGAAAGAAGAGTCTTCATTAGATTTTTCTTCACCATCCAGTATCCTCCTCTAATCTATCTTTGATATTAAAATAGTTTGAGATGATCGAAGAAGGAGATTCAATCAGATCTGTCATTAGAAGCCGACTACATGAGCTAGCACTCTCTCATAGAGGGCTGATCGATCTGAGGGCTTCGTGTGGACCATCCGTAGAGGCCAGATGCTTGTGTGGCTGTGAGCAACTAGAGAGAACTTCTATATCTGTGTTCTCGATCATGAAGTTTAACTACCCATGCTCAGGTATTGGGTTCAGAATCCTACAAGTAGTAGATTAGATCTATTACTAAATGTTATTTTTGGTTCACATGCTTGTCATTTTAGATTCAGATTTTTATGCATATAAATTCATATCATAGATCTATTTGTAAAAATTTTAAGATCAGATCTTATATATATATTTATAGATTAAATTATTTTATCTAATATTTTTTACTATAAAATTTTTTGAAATGCATGCATGAAACCCCTGCGCATCCCAACAAATTTTTCCTCTCTTCTTTGTCCAAGAGTTAGACAAAATTCTTATATCTCTAGTGTAGAGATTTGGTGCATAGATTTTGAAAAGAAAAGAGAAGAAAAGATTTTTTTTCATAATCTCTCGCATAGAGATCATCATCCTCCTATTTTCTTCTTCTTCTCTAAGAGTATCTTGAGGAAAAAAAAGAATTCTCAACTGTCAAGATGCGATCTCTCCAAGAGAGCTAGCTCTCCGATGAGATCAAGAAGCTTCTGATTAGATCGAAGTTTCGTATAGATATCCATAGAGGTCAGATGCTTGTGTGGCTTCAAAAGACCTTTAGAAAATATTTACGATCATCAGTTCATGGTGTAGATTGACCCACGTCAAGGTATGAAAATTAGATCTTCTCTATTTATTTTTTTCTATTTGATTTCTGTATCTGAATCCTATCTCACATATGTAGATCCTATTTTATAGTTTTAAGATTTAATCTTATGCATGCTTAGATTCAATTAGATTTAATTTAAATTTTTTAAATTTTTGCTGCGTACTCATTTTAAAATTTTTGCATGCATGAAGTCATGAAATTCCAACATCTCCATGTTCGTACCATAACTTGCTTCAAGGCATAGTCAACCCTCTTCCCCAAGTTTCAAAATCCTCTTTGAAATTTGTCCAATAACACTTACAATAACAATAAAATATTACACATACTAATAGCTCCTTGCACTTTTGATCTTTTTATGATTGTTGGTGGGCTGTCCCAACTCATAAGTGTATGAAAGTATAATTTTGAACATTCTAGAAAACTGACTGTTAAAGCTGTCAACTGTAGAAGATTTAGCTTCTAGACATCCAAGATCTACTGCTCTCTTATTGAAGTTGACTTTGAAAATATTGAAGAAAAATAGCCTTCTTGTTTGCACCCTATGGCCATCCTAGAGTTGGCTCCTCTGGGACTAGAGTTAGTTGCTAGTTATGTTGTAGAAAACACTATTTCCATCTGCACTTTATGGACTCATTTAGTTCGCGGAAAGAATTTTTTTCTCTGCAATGTTATTCCTAAGAAGTCAATTCCTAAAAATATGATGCCTAAAAAAATGATTTTAGTATGTTTATTTGACCATGAGAAACTTACTCCAGAGTGGTTTATATTTGGTGATTATCTATTTTCTTGAGAAAATCATATAAAATATCTATTATACCCTTAATAGATATAAGATTATACCTTTTTTCTCCCAAATTTATATAAATATTAGTATAATATTTGTATCAGTATAAATTTAATATTAATATAATATAATATAACATTAGATCATAGCTATTTAATATATTAATATTATATTAATATAAAATTATATTAATATTTATATCAATAAATATAAAAGGATAACATTAAAGGATATTTCTAGAAAAAGAGATCTCCAATTTCCATCCCATGGGAATTCCAAAAACCCACATCCCCCATGTTTTTTCTCACGAAACATGAGAATTAAATTTTCATGAAAAGATCTTTCTCCAATCTCTCTTATTTTAAAACTCTAACCAAATAAGAGGGATTTTTTCTATTTCTAAAAAATCATACTTTTCCTCCTTCAATTCCTACGAACCAAATGAGTCCTATGACCATCCTGGAGTCAACTCCCAGTCATGCATCAGTTGACTCCTACATGTTGGAGTTGGATCCTAAGATGTCAGGGTTGACTCCTCTAATTCTGGAGTCGACACCTAACCATCTTGCTGGACTCAACATTTCTATTTCAACTTATAGTTATCTTGGAGTCAGCCCCTCTAGGGTCGGAATTGACTCCATTTATACTGAATTTTCCAACATATTTTAAAAGCCTCTCCAAACTTTGAAACAATCCTTTTAAAGGTTCTTCATCCATTCAAATACCACAAATTTTCTATAAATATTCATGTTTTATTTTCTAAATATGTAAAACCATCAGTACTATACTCAAATATTTTATATCATCAAAATTAATCCTTAAGATCAACAATCTCCCCATATTTCTTGAAACAAAACATTGAGTATATGCAATAGAGTGCAAATTGAATTGTAAAGAGTGTGTTAAGGATATCAGAGCTTGTGCCAACTCAATTGTTAGAGCATTTGAAAATTTTAAGGATTCAAACTTGAGATTTTTAAAGTACTAGAGCTTTAATAAAGAATTAGAGTCAATTGAAGCTTCTAAGCTCTTTACAAGATAATTTTGGCCAAATTGATAAGAATATAAATTCAATGTATTAGAGTCATTGGTGAACTTTCTTCAAAGCTTTTGACTATATCACTATAGTTTGCATTGAATGAGAGCTGAAAGTCATGAGCTAATTGTATCAAAGCATTTTTCAAAGTTTTAGATATAGTATAGCTAAATGGTGTATCAAAGCTATTTGTATTAGATACAAAACAAGTTGTATCAAAGCTATCCAAGAGCTATTCCAAAGCAAGTGCAAGTTCAAGCAAACATGATCAATTGTATTAGAGCTATTTTTAATTCTCATCATCCTAAGTTGTATTAGAGAAAGCTTGATAAATTATAAATTATTGATGATTTTGGTGTTGAGCCAAAGAATGATTTTGATGACTATAAAATATTGAAGTATAAAAATTGATCTAATATTTTTGAAGTTTACCTTAAAAATTTTTTTGTAGGAAGATAATACTCTTAGTGAGCCTTGAAATCACTTGGGAAGCATTTAAGCTAAGAAAAATCAAGTTTGGAGGTAAATTAAATGAGAAATATCAAATTGAGAAAGTTGAGTCGACTCATAGTCTGAAAGAGTCGACTCTAGCATATTCTAGCACTAGCACTCAGGTTTGGTATGTCTACAAGTCGACTCATGGTTACGTCGAGTTGACTCTCTCAGAAAAGATAGAAGAAAAAATTTTTGGCACCTCTGCTCGAGTCGACTCATGAACTTAGTGAGTTGACTCATGGACAAAAATGAGTTGACTCTCAACTGGTGAGCTGGCTCTCTTAAAAAAAAATAGAAAATCAATTTTTGAAACTTGAGGCTGACTCAACTCATGCTCTTCACCAATAGACTCATGGACCTTCACGAGTCGACTCTTCAGCCTACAAGTCGACTCCTAAGATTCTAACAATTCAAATGAATAGTTCTATAGTAAGGTCTTGTTTCATCCAAAAATTTTTTAATGGCTAAATTTCTTCTCCAACGATCAAAATTGGCTAGAATTAAGTTCAAAGCATATAAAAGTTGATGGAAATTGGATGAAGAGATAAGAGAAACCAAGAGAATACAAGAAAGAACTTATTTAATGCTAAAGAATCATATTTTCAGTATTCACTGCATTCAAGAGAGTTCAACCACTTTCTAAACAATTCTTCCTGATTCTTGTGAGAGCATTCAAGGAGTAAAGAGTGAGCATTAAGTGAAAGGATTCAAGTCTTCTTCGAGCAAGCTTCATCAACAACAATTGACTTATTTAAGAAGCTTTGAATTTTTTATAATAAGTTTCAGAGGGTCTAAAACTTGGAGAAGGTTTGATCCATACCTATTAATTAGATTGGGAACCTTGGGTTAAGGTTTGTAAAGATTTTGATTGGTTGACCTGAGTTAAAACTAATTGAATTGTTTGTGAGTCCAATAAAACAAACAAGTTGTATTCTTGAGAATATAGTAGAATTTGTTAAGTAGGAGCTTGGAGAGTGAATGTTGATATTTGGAGTGCATTGAACCACTATATAAATTTATTTTGTTTGTGTGTGTGGCTATTCTCTTTTTGCTTGCATTTTATTTAGCTTGCACTCCACTATCCTTCACTTAATTAGTTTTGCAAAGTAATACATATTTATTTAAATTTTTGAAAATCTAATTCACCCCCCTTGGATTGTCTAGTTGGAGAACAAGTAGTATTAGAGCCTAGTACTTTGTTAGAATTTGATCTAACAATCAAAAGAAAAGATCATGGTAACTCAATTGGGTGTTTTATTTGTCGAAGGACAATCCACTAATAAGCCACCACTTTTCAATGAAACCAATTACATTTATTGGAAGGCATGCATGTGCATTTTTATTCAAACTCTTAATTATGACTTATAGAGTGTCATAATCGATGGGCCACATACACCCACCATTATTATCGATGGCATTGACACTTCTAAGCTGGAGAAGGATTGTGATGAAGTGGACAAAAAATTAGTCTAGTTGAATACCAAGGCAATGAATATCTTATATTGTAGCTTGGATACAAACAAGTTTAACCAAATTTTTACTTACAATTCTATAAAGAAAATTTGAGATAGACTTGAAGTCACATATGAAGGCACAAATCAATTCAAGAATAAAAAATCAATATGCTTGTGTAGAAGTATGAATTATTTAAAATGAAACCTAATGAATCAATCACTGATATATTTTCATATTTTACTAATATTATAAATGGTCCCAAAAGTCTTGGTAAATCCTATTTTAACAATGATTTAGTAAGAAAGATTCTTATATCTCTATTGAAAATATGAAAAGCTAAAGTAACCACTATCCAAGAAGTGAAGGACCTGAACAAATTACCACTTGAGGAGCTACTTGAATCCTTAATGACACTGAGCTAGCCATGAAGCAGCATAATGATGAGGAGGGTAGAAAGAAAAAGACAATAGCCCTCAAATCAATGACAAATGATGAGCATGATGAAAAGTCATCCAAAGAAGATAAAGGTGATGAAGACATGACCCTAGTTATAAGAAAATTTAGAAGATGCATAGGTAGAAAAAAGCAAGGATTCAAGAAAAGAACGTTGGCCAAGGGAGAGCCAAGCAAAAAAAAAGAGAGAGAAGGAACCTTTGTTAAGAGTGCAAGAAATCGGAGCACTTCAAAGCCGACTATCCTACCTTGAAGAAATCCTACAAGAAGACCAAGAAGAAGGTAATGGTTGCCATATGGAGTGATAGTGATAAATCCACCTTAGATGGAGAGGATCAACATATTGTAAACTTGTGTCTCATGGCACAAGATAATGAGGTAACATCTAAACTCACTTTGAATTTCATATTTGATGAACTTCAAGATATTTTTCATGATTTGTTGGATGAATTCTAAAAGATAAGCTTGAAAAATAAGGATATGAAATGAAGATTTAATCATTAACTAAAAAAAAAGAAAGAAGTCTCAAAAAATAATAAACTTTTGATAGATAAGAATAATTCTTTAAAGAAGAAAGTGGAAAAATTGAAACCATTGGTTGATAAGTTCATTTATAGATTAGAAAAATTTCAAATGATCTTAAACAATCACAAAGATATTTATAATAGCTGGTATTGGTTTCAATTCTAACAATAAGCAAAAGTTTTTAAAAGATTTTTTTCTAGCTCATCATCACACTCTACTTCACATATTATATGCTTTTGTTGTGGTAGAGTAGAACATAAAACATACTTATGCAATTTCAAAAAATCTAATGACAAAATAGTTAAAAAGATTTAGATTACAAAAAGAACCATAATTTCTAATCCTAAATGACCCAAGAAAACTTAGATACCCAAATCAGTTACTTGACTATAGGAGTGTCTTGCAGCCAATGGAGCTAAAGTAAGATGGTATTTAGATAGTGGCTATTCATGATATATGACAGATGATAAAGATCAATTTATCACTTTTTAGAAAAAGGAAGAAGTAGTGACCCTTGGGGATAATGGTAAAGAAAAAATTATTGGGATTGGTAAAATAAATATTACTCCTTCAACTTTTATTGAAAATATTCTATTAGTTAATAATTTAAAATATAATTTGCTTAGTATTAGTTATCTTTGTGATAAAGGATTTAAGATTATTTTTGAATCATCCATGTGCATTGTCTCTAGTCCCTTTGATGAAAACATAAAGTTCATTGGACATAGGTGTGGCAACATCTACATGGTTAATTTTGATGAAATAGCCATGAAGAGTGGTCAATGTCTGATTGCAATGGATGCCAAGATCAAAGAGACTATTTAGTTGTGGAATCATAGATTAGGATATACTAACATAAATACTATTTCAAAATTGATTGCAAGAGACTTGGTTAAAGGTTTACCAAAATTAAATTTTGAAAAGAATCAAATATGTGATGCATGCCAATATGAAAAATAAACTAAGGGATCTTTTAAATCTAAGAACGTAGTTTTAACTTCTCAGCCTTTAGAGTTGATTCACATGGACTTATTTGGACCCATAAGGACTACAAGTCTAGGAGGAAAGAGATATGGACTTGTGATCATATATGATTTTTTATATTTCATATGAATTTTATTTTTAGTATATAAGGATAAAGCTTTATTTATATTTTCAAAGTTCTATCATAAGGTTTTAAATAAAAAGAAATTAACTATTGTTTGTATTCAAAGTGATCATGGTACCAAATTTAAAAATCAAAACTTTAAAAATTTCTATAATGATCATGCACTATAAGAAAATAGAATTTTAGCGATCAAAAAATCAGTTGCTAAATAGCAAAAATCAGTTACTAATTTTTTTGTGATTGATTTGAGATCGATTTATGTCGGTTGCAAAAATTTTGATCATAAATATTTTATGATCAACTTTTTTTGGGAGAAATATTTTACAAATAAAAATAAAAAAATTAATTAAAATTTTATGATCGATTTAGTGATTGAAAATAAAAAAATATTTACTAATTTACAATCGATTTATCGATCAAAAAATCAAATAAATCAATCGCTAACTTTTTTTAAATATTTTTTTATTTAAACAATAGATCACAAAATCAATCATAATTTATTTTTTATAATATTTTAATTTTTAAAATTGATTGCAAAATCAATTGCTAAATTTATTAAAAATTATTAAATTAAAATCAATCTAAAAATTGATCTCAAAATTAGTCACTAATTTTTTTAAAATATTTTTATTTTAAAATGATCGATCATAACATCAGTCATAAATTTTGTTATAATATTTTTTTAATATCGATTATAAAATTGGTTGCTAAATTTATTAAAAATTATTAAATTAGAATTGGTCTCAAAATCAATCATTAATTTCTTTAAAATATATTTTATTTAAAAAATTGATCTCAAATTATTAAAAAATTTATGATCAAATATTCTATTAAAAACTATTAAAAAAATTTTGTAACCAAAAAATTGATTGTAAATATGTTTATGGATTAAAAAATAATTAAAAAATTTTGTAATCAATTTTTTGGTTGCAAATCAATAAAGAAATTTTGTAACTAAAAAATCAATCATAAATATATTTACATAATAATAAAATAATTAAAAATAGTTGCTATCAATTTAATGATTGTAAATTATTAAAAAAACTTACAATTAAAAGATCAACCATAAATTTATTTATAATTTAAAAAAATAAAAAATATTGTGATCGATTTTTTAGTTGCAAACTAATAAAGTCTTTTTGCAACTAAAAAATCAATCTAAAAAATATTTGCATAACAAAAAAGTTTTGTAACCAAAAAATCAATCATAAATATATTTATAAATTTAAAAAATATTTAAAAAATATTACAATCAATTTTTTAATTGTAACTTAATAAAGCTATTTTACAACTGAAAAATCGATCGCATACGTATTTATTATTAGATGTATATCTTAGAAGTCAATACAACTTATATATTACCATAATTCTAGGATATAATTTTATACTTAATATATTAATTTGATCAATAAAAAGATAAAATTTAATTTTCATTCAAGAGTGATGTGTCTTTGAATCATCCATAGAATTAAACTTCGATACATATTCTCAAAGTATTAAGAATTAGAGGTATATATAATTAATTTCTAAATACTTTCAATCATAATATCATCATAAGAACTGTGATCGATTCGGATAGATCAATATGCAGATCACTTCTTTTCGAGTAGATGAGTCTCTGTGTCTATAGTGTAGAGGCACTAAGTGATAAACACGGATAGTTGTTAGAGAACAACTATTACTGAATGTGATCATATGAGAGATCACTTGGATTTCTAATCAATCTTCAGTGATCATCTCGATACTGTAGTTGTGTGAATGATCCTTTGACTTACGATGGTATGATTGCTCACAGTGATGCTGCTGGAATTTGACTGACACATAAACATAACCTTATTGAGATTTTATAGTGGATGTTGACGATAATTGGTCCATTATAGAAGTAGGGTGCATATCTAGATAGAATCTATTGACTTTGATAAAAAGTAGTCCTATGAATTTTGAGAGGCTAAGTTGGAGACGCTATAGCCATAATAGTGTGATTGATGGAAAAGAGTTTCTATAAGGATCACAATTGGACTTAAGCTGATTGAATCTATCATATGACTGATGATAAGGTTTGACGATTTATCCATATCTACCATCCAGTCGGGACTCACAATAGAGATACTGAATCATATGTGAACTACACCTTAAAATTTTTTTTCGATTCTACTAGGTTGCAACTATAGACTGCTAGGTGTCACTGATGAATTGTGAGAGCTCACTAAGATTGCTCAGGATCGACAATCCTTATTGAGTTAGAGTAAAATTATTTCGATCTATTGATAATAGTTTCAATGATATTATGATAGAGATCATTATATATCTCACTACCAAATAGAATTGAACCTATGAGGTCACACAACAAAGAAATTAGATCTGGAATAAGCAATTGAGCTTATGAAGTCTCAATTGGATTTAGAGAAATCTTTTTGAGTTCAGGATAACCTTGCTAGCATGTGGTTGAACCCAATTTTCTCTTTGCACTTGAATTACTTATTTGATAAAATTAATTCAAGTTGATTATCTGCTAATAACTTTAATGAATTAGATTCATTAGACTCTAATTATTGGGTGCCTAGGGTTTTGGATCATATGCATTAAGGGTTCAAATCTTTAATCAATTTTTTTGATTGTTTGCATGGGGTGCCACTTGATTTGATCAAGTTGGGCATGTCCACTTAAAAGAGGACATGTGGGACCAGCATGGGGCATCTCCTAGGCCCCATGTGGTATATGAAAAAGTAGATGCAAAGGCTCTAATAATTGGTGCCTAATGGATCTCCTAAAGGGAGTCAAATATTTAAGGCTATAAGAATTTCTAATGTAAGTAGGACTTGTATTAAGGGGCTATTTGATTTTGAATAGGATTTAAAACTTTCATCTATTTAAAGGAATCTTCTCTAAGGCTCTTATCATTAGAATTCCAGCAGCCCCCATACCTCTTAAGAGTCCCCATACCTCTCCCTCTCTTCTCCCTTCTAGTTCCAACTCCCAAAGGTTGAGCATCCTCCATCTCCATGCCCAAGAGAAGATTGGGCATCTCCTTTTTCTTACTAATTTTTAAATCTTGGTTACTTCATAATCAAGAAAAGAAGAGCCAGAGAAGAAGAGAAGAAAAAGATCGATGGGGGTAAGTGGAGATTGGTGGGGGTCTCCCCATTGCTTTTCTTAGACACCAATAAATTGGTTAGGTAAGCAGACAGAACCAATTAAATAACCACCTTTCAATTAATTACTTTAGACACCAATTGGATAATCGATCCAAATAGGTTAGCTTAGGTGAATCAGACTCGAGCCATAGAGTTGAATTAAGTCCTTAGATTAATTGATTCTATATATGGGTGTCAATCGATTTGATCAACAATAATTATATGATCTTAGGCTCTATTGACCTCATCCTAATCAATACTTGATTAAGTTTGATCAACTGCTAAATCGATTCAAACCCAATATGATCAAATCAGAAATCCTTACATGTAATCAGATTACAGGACCTAACTTGATCTACCCATGACCAATTTCTCATGCACAAACACTAATTTCAGGTTTTAAATCAAAATTTTCAGATCTAAATTCTTTGCATGAAGGGTAAATTTTAATCTCAAAATAATTTTAGATCATAAATATAAATATGTATCATATACATAAATAAGTTCAGACCATAAAAATAAATTTCAGTCCTAAATATACTTTCATATATCATATATATAAATCATAACAGATCTCAAAACTCTTTTTAGATCTAAATAATAAAACATATATCACATATATGCTAAGAAAATTAGATCTAAAAATTTAATCTAATTAAAAATTTTAACATTGTTCTAGGACAACCATACATCATAACAAATTATGCCAGGGCAACGTTATGTCAGAACGATATCAAAAACTTTTAGATCTAAAATTTTTCTCTACAGATTTTAAATCTAAATCTAATTCTCATGCATATGATGTGGCTCTGATACCACTGTTGGATTTTATGATTTCATACATGCATAATTTTTCAAAACTAGTACGCAGTAGAATTTAAAATTTTTCAGATTAAATCTAATTTAATCTAAGCATGTATAAGATCAAATCTTTAAATCATAATAAGATTATCATATGTGAGATAAGATTTATACATAAAAATCAAATAGAGAAAAATAAATTTAAAACATATCTGGATATGGATCAATCTTCATCGCAGATAGATGATCATGGTTGCCTGATGGTTTGATTTAGCCCATGTCAATTACATCAGTCATGTGATGACTGATTAGTTGAGACCTAAATCTAAATCTCTCCACAAAATATTAAGTTTAAGATCTTCCACCATTATAGATGTGCAGGCATGCTATCGGCATTGATTGTTCTCGACTGATCACCGTGGTTCAATCGCATCGAGAATACGTAACCACTCTATTAGCAAAGAATTGCTCCAGAGTAAAAATGAGGTTGGACCCAATAACTGTTAGATAAGGGACCTAATGACGGCTTTGCACCTGCTTGTAAATGGTGGGTTTGACTTAACTAAAGAGTGCGGACAATAACTATTAGGTGAGCCCATATGACTTAGAGATCAAGTGGCTGCGACATCCTTAGAGAAGCATCTGGGCAAAGAGTTGTCCATGCATCGGTGTTTATTCATATTACCAATAACTATTAGGTGATGTGCACGGCATAGGTGGGACCGCAACACTTATTAAAAATTTAATTGTCACGTTAGAATTTTCGTTTCTCCGCTCGAAGAGTGTGGGAGATCTAATAAAATAGTGGGAGTCTCTTTTTGCATCTAGAAGTCTCTAAAGCAAACTTCACATATGATGTGGTTGACCCACTGGTAAGTCACTTAGCTAGCATAAGACTAAAGCTTATCTTGTGAAGATGGTGAAGCGAAAATTTAGTGCAGGGGCAAAATGATAATTTTAAAACTTTTTCAAAATTACTATTTTACAGCGGAATTATTAATTAATCTCATTAATTAATACTAATTAACCTTACACTAGGATCTAAATATGATACAACAGCATGCATTTAAATTTGAAATTCAAATTTGAATCAGTAAACATTTTACAGTACTGTGTTCAGAACACATCACCTTTTGCGGGTAGTCGATCACCGCAATCTGATCACCGTCGGAGGGTTCTGATCGTCACGTCATAGCCACCCAACTGTCTGGCCTCTGCGGATCATCCACACGAAGCTCCCATCTGATCAGCTCCTCACGAATGCTAGTTCGTGATTTCACCCTTTTGATGGCAGATGTTGATCGAACTCCTTCGATCGATGTGTGCTGACTTCTCGGATGCTCCGGATCATCTACACAGTTACTTGAGAGGCTGATGGATCTCTCTCTGAAATTTGGTGGACTCACGACACTCGTGGCGCACCAATCTCACTTCCCGAACCCTAGGTAGAAACCCTAGGGTACACACCAAAAACCCTGCGCCCAATTTTCTCTCTTTTCTTTCTTTTTCTCTCGGAAGGTTTTGGACCTTCACCTTGTGCAGAAGCCTTCCTCACGCCCCAAAGTTTCTCTCCTAATTTTTCTACGCACGTCCCACCTTTCTCCTCTTTTTAAAACAACGTCGAATGTGTCTTATCCGCGTGAGAGGATAAAGACAAGAGGTTACACATTTGAATTCAAATCAAATTTGAATTCAAACAAAAACCAACTTATCCCTATTCTTGCTATCATCTCGATCAGACTGGAAACTAGAGTCTGTAAACCCTATAAGTCTCAAGTTCGATTCACCATATATAAGCCACTGGTCCTTAGTATTTCTCAAATACTTCAGGATGGTTTTAACAACCTTCCAGTGATTCTCTCCTGGATCAGATTGGTATCTACTCACTACCCCTAGTGAGTATGCCACATCTGGTCGTGTATATGTCATGGCGTACATGATAGATCCCACTGCCGAAGCATATGGAATCCTACCCATACGCTCTCTCTCTTGAGGTGTTGTCGGACAATCCCTCTTCGAGAGAGAAATTCCATGGCCTATCGGTAGATAGCCTTTCTTGGAATTTTCCATGCTGAACCTTTTCAGCATAGTATCAATGTACGTGGACTGGGATAAGCCAAGCAACTTTTTGGATCTATCCCTATAGATCCTCATCCCTAGGATGTAGGAAGCTTCTCCCAGATCCTTCATGGAGAACTGTGACGATAGCCAAATCTTTATTCCCTGTAATGCAGGGACATCATTCCCGATTAAGAGAATGTCATCCACATACAATACAAGAAATACTACTGCTGGACCATTAGCCCACTTATAAATGCAGGGTTCTTCTCCGTTCTTAACGAAGCCATACGTTTTGATCATCCTATCAAAACGTATGTTCCAACTCCGAGATGCCTGCTTAAGTCCATAAATGGACCTCTGTAGCTTGCACACCTTAGACTCATCTGTGGATGTGAACCCTTCAGGTTGTATCATATACACCTCTTCGTCCAGCTCTCCGTTTAGGAAAGCTGTCTTCACATCCATCTGCCAGATTTCATAGTCCAGATGGGCAGCTATCGCAAGCATAATCCAAATGGATTTGAGCATTGCCACAGGAGAAAATGTCTCGTCATAGTCTATACCATAACGTTGACGATATCCCTTGGCAACCAGACGGGCTTTATAGGTCTCCACCTTTCCGTCTGCGCCCCTCTTCCTTTTGAAGACCCATTTACACCCTATGGGTTTTACTCCTTCGGATGGGTCAACCAATGTCCACACATCGTTGACCTTCATGGACTCCATTTCGGATTTCATGGCCTCTAGCCATTTCTCAGAGTCAGGTCTCTGCATTGCATCCATGTAGGTGATCGGATCCTCACCGTTTTTATCAAGTTCGATAGGATCACCATCCCGGACCAAGAAACCATAATATCTGTCCGGTTGATGTGGTACTCTACCAGACTGCCTTAAGTGTGGATAATCAATGGGCTCCGGATCTGATCTAATCAAATCCGGTTCAGGTTCAGTAACATGTGTCAGTTTTTCCACCTGTCGAACTTCATCAAGTTCGACTTTAGAGGCAACAGTTCCTTTACTAAGGAACTCTTTTTCTAAAAAGATTGCCTTAAGGCTGACAAACACCTTTTGCTCATCAGCAAGGTAGAAATAATATCCTTTGGTCTCTTTTGGGTACCCTATAAAATTACACTTGTCAGACCTAGGTCCAAGCTTGTCTGTAATTAAACGTTTAACATAAGCCGGACACCCCCAAACCCTAAGGTGCGAGAGTACTGGCTTACGTCCTATCCATATCTCATATGGCATTTTGGCTACAGACTTACTCGGAACTCTATTTAGAAGGTAACAAGCCGATTCAAGCGCATATCCCCAGAGGGAGATCGGCAGACCAGCAAACCCCATCATGGATCGAACCATGTCTAACAGGGTCCGATTCCTCCTTTCAGACACACCATTATGCTGTGGTGTTCCAGGAGGAGTCCACTGAGAGAGAATCCCATTCTCCCCTAGATACGTCAGAAACTCATTGGAAAGGTATTCACCTCCTCGATCAGATTGAAGAGTTTTAATACACTTCCCAGTTTGTTTTTCTACCTCATTTCGGAATAGTTTGAACATTTCAAATGATTCCGACTTATGCTTCATTAAATAGACATACCCATACCTAGATAGGTCGTCTGTGAAGGTTATGAAGTAGAAAAATCTACCTCTTGCACTTGAGCTCATGGGTCCACATACATCAGAATGTACCAGACCTAAGAGTTCACTGGCTCGCTCACCTTTTCCAGTAAAAGGTGACTTGGTCATCTTTCCAAGAAGACAGGACTCACAGGTTGGAAGTGATTCACAATCACTAACTTCAAGAATTCCTTCTTGAGCCAACCTGTTTATCCTGTTCTTATTGATATGACCTAGCCTACAGTGCCAAAGGTAGACTTCTGATACATTATCTATTCTAGAGCGTTTATCGAATTTTTGAACCACATTAACAGGCTGTGATAGTAAGTAAATTCTATTATTTAATTGTCCAACAAATATTGTAACACCATTCAAAATGATATTGCAAATATTTTTTTTATTAAAAAATCATAACCGTACATGGCCAAAAGGCCTACAGAAATAATATTTAATAAAAAACTTGGACAATAGTGACATTCACTCAGAATTACATTACGAGAATTGATTACAAGACTCATGATTCCTAAAGCTAGAACTGGAACTTTGCTTCCATCTCCAACATTCAGGAACCTCTCGCCTTCATCAAATCTCCTACTGACCTGCAGACCCTGCATCGAATTACAAATATGATAAGGGCTTCCGGTATCCAATACCCAGGCAGTAGTATCACAAATCGAAAAGTTGCAAGGAGTTATCATATAATTACCTTGCTTCTTCTTTGGCCTGTTCGGGTCCAGTGAGGCAATGTATTGAGGACAGTTCCTCTTTCAATGCCCGTGCTTCTTGCAAAAGAAGCACTCCGCCTGGCTCTGGTCATGCTTGCGCTTCTTGGTCTGACCCCGTGCTACTGTCCCAGTATGAGATTGCACCTTCTTATTTTTCTTCTTCTTGTTCTTCTTCCCCTTCCCAAAGGGTTGACGACGAGAAGAAGACCCTCCCACTACATTCACCGACTCCTTATGGAGTTGGTGATCCTTCTCAAAGTTCTGCAGCAACCCCAACAATCCGTGGTAGTTTACTGCAGGCTTTGTCATTCGAAAATGAGTAAGGAATGGGAGGAAGGACTTGGGCAAGAAATTAAGGATCGCATCCTTACCGAGCTGCTCGTGCAGAGGAAAGCCCAATTTGCTTAGGCGCTCAATCATCTCGATCATATACAGTACATGATCAGTGACTGAGGCCCCATCCCTCATCCGAGCATTGAAAATAGCACAACTAGTTTTGTGCCTTTCAACATCGTCAGGCGTGCCAAAGGAGTCGTTCAATATTTGAAGCATCTCCTGTGGCTGGGCGTTCTCAAACCTTCGGCTGAACTCGTCATTCATTGCTGCCAGCATAATACATCGAACGGTGGTGCGGTCATTGAGCCACTTCAAGTAAGTATCTCGGATCGCTTTACTAGCGTTCGGAGCTGGCTCCTCAGGTGCTGGATCCGTTACTACATAAAGGATCCGTTCATGCTCAAGGATGATTTTCAATTTTCGATACCAGCTATCGAAATTGGGCCCCATGAGCTTGTCATTATCTAATAATGACCGGAGCGACAGGGTAGTGGCCATAGCTGCTTAAAAGAAAATGAGACCTCTATTAGTACATAAATTAATACTAAAGACTTGGACTTTAGTCTAAAGTTTTTCCCAATATTTTTACGAACTGGTAGCCTCATCCTCCAATTCAAGAAATTACTTTAATTCCTTAATGGATACTAGAATCCACACAGACTACACACGAGCCCAACTTTGGTTGGTCAACCCATGTGCATCTATGGGTAGGTTCTTAACCAGTTGTTTCTCTAAACAACTTCTAGTAATTTATTTTGCCCAGAACCTAATCAGTAGGCTTTGGCCTCCACTGAAAAGATCTGGTTAGGTCCAACCATTAACATGACTTAATTTAGTGAATCGGTCCAATAAATGATCAGGCCCGACTTTGGCCGGCCAACCTAACCACCATCAGAAAGACTCAATTAAATTATCATATTATGAATAATAATTCCATTAGCCAATGAGCACCAGGCCTTTGGGCCTCCAATGATCATTGAACTAATGGACTCATTATCATTCACTTAATGGGAGGCTATGACTTAGTTATCATTATAACTTAATCATTTTAGGGACCTAAAATTTTTGAGGATTTTATTAAAGAATAGTAGAGAAGAAATCATCCAGCCAATTTCAATCCTCTCACTGACTTCACCAAGTCAGATTAAAAAAGATTTAATTAAAGCTGGCATTAGGAGCACCTAAATCAGTCATACTGATTTACCTAATGACATGGGTGAGCTCTAATCACCAAGTGATCTAATCAAAATCTAACTTACCAGATTGGCCAGGTAAGTGAGATCAGTGGTGGGGATTTGCCATTAACTCGTCAATGATCGAATCAATGCGAGTAGCTCCCGCTTAAGAACCACTGGTCAAAACTGCCGAACTTACCTTAGACACCAACCGATTCATTAGTTTTAATTTTGATCAACTTAGTAAATAGAGCTCCACCGCGTATCCATGAATTAAGTCCATCTTGGTCTAGTTAAAGACATGGACCCATTCAACTACAACTATTGAAGTTGAGTCTAGAGTATCCTTGACCTAATCTAATTCAACTTTTGATTAGATTTGACCAATTACTCAATTAGTCCATTTTTTTAAACTAACCTTAGGTCTAACCCAATTATGGACCTAATTCATCTAACCCATTGACCCAAAAGTTTATGCAATTGTCTTAGATCTTAATTCACAATTCTAGACCTACTAGACAACACTTAATTCTTTTAATTAAGTACTTGGGCTGATGGGTCAGGGTTTGGCATTTCGAAAACAATTTTCAAATTTGAAAGATTTTATTTTTTGTTCACCAAATGTGTTAACTCATTTCACAAACGGGTCAGCACATTTCATAAACAGCAATTCTATTGCTCATTTCATAACAGAAAATAACTCAAAATAAATCATAAATTTTTTTTAGATCTAATCTAACACATTCATGATAAATTTCTTAATTAAGTCCTTTCGCTGCTTCATCGGCATGGGATATAATTGCATCGGCACCCCTACCGCCATAGGAGACCCCATCGAATGGGAAGAGAGGGCCTTTAAACCCTACTTTTCTCCTATGACCGGACGGCCATGGCAACCAACCTAATTAGATTACTTGCTACTTGGATCAAGTATATCTAAATATACAAATTTTAAAATTTAAATTTTGAATTTTAAATTTCAAATTTTAAATTTTAAATTTTAAATTTCAAATTTGAGATTTCAACCAAATTTCAAATTTTGAATTTTCAATCTTTGAATTTTAAATTTTGAATTTTGAATTTCAAATTTCAAATTTCGAATTTCAAATTTCAAATTTCAAATTTGAGATTTCAACCAAATTTCAAATTTCAAATTTTGAATTTTGAATTTCAAATTTCAAATTTTGAATTTCAAATTTCAAATTTCAAATTTGAGATTTCAACCAAATTTCAAATTTCAAATTTTGAATTTCAAATTTGAAACTTCTAACAAATTTCAAATCTTTTTGAATTTCGAATTTCAAATTTTGAATTTCAAATTTAAACTTATAGATTACACCTTAATCTACGCATGCATATGTATATCATATTCTAGAACCTGCTCTGATACCAATTGAAGCGAAAATTTAGTGCAGGGGCAAAATGGTAATTTTAAAACTTTTTCAAAATTACTATTTTACAGCGGAATTATTAATTAATCTCATTAATTAATACTAATTAACCCTACACTAGGATCTAAATATGATACAACAGCATGCATTTAAATTTGAAATTCAAATTTGAATCAGTAAACATTTTACAGTACTGTGTTCAGAACACATCACCTTTTGCGGGTAGTCGATCACCGCAATCTAATCACCGTCGGAGGGTTCTGATCATCACGTCATAGCCACCCAACTGTCTGGCCTCTGCGGATCATCCACACGAAGCTCCCGTCTGATCAGCTCCTCACGAATGCTAGTTCATGATTTCACCCTTTTGATGGCAGATGTTGATCGAACTCCTTCGATCGATGTGTGCCGACTTCTCGGATGCTCCAGATCGTCTGCACAGTTACTTGAGAGGCTGATGGATCTCTCTCTGAAATTTGGTGGACTCACAACACTCGTGGCGCACCAATCTCACTTCCCGAACCCTAGGTAGAAACCCTAGGGTACACACCAAAAACCCTGCGCCCAATTTTCTCTCTTTTCTTTCTTTTTCTCTCGGAAGGTTTTGGACCTTCACCTTGCGCAGAAGCCTTCCTCACGCCCCAAAGTTTCTCTCCTAATTTTTCTACGCACGTCCCACCTTTCTCCTCTTTTTAAAACAACATCGAACGTGTCTTATCCGCGTGAGAGGATAAAGACAAGAGGTTACACATTTGAATTCAAATCAAATTTGAATTCAAACAAAAACCAACTTATACCTATCCTTTTGGGTGTGAGAAGAGAAGGGGCGTGGCTCTTTGTGTGTGGAAAAGTTTCACGAGAAACCTTTTCTCGTGTAAGTAATGTGGCGCACAAAATGGATAAGGATGAAAGGGCAAGTGATAAGTTATCCATTCAAATTCAAACATGCTTTGAATTTGAATGGCTAACTAATTAATTTATCCATCCATATGGTGCACAAATGAGGTCGTGGGGAAGGGTTTTATGTGAGAAAAATTTCATGAGAAGTTTCTTCTCGTGAATTCAAATGGGTGCAAAGAAGTTGGGTGATGCAGGGAATTTAAAACAAGGTGGTTTGATTCAAATTGAGCCAACCTAGTTTAAAATAGGTTGAGCACAATTAGACCAAATTAAACCCAACATAATTAGGCTTAATTAGGCTTAATAAAATCCTAATCAAATCAGGAATTAACTAAACCTAACCCCTGATCAAATCAGGGACTAAACCACCTTAGCGATTAGGTCAACATTTAACCTAATCGGGTCAATCCAAACTGAATCCAATTCAATTGGACTTGATCCAAAAAATAATTACTCAATCAAATTGAGTTAATTAGTGATTAAATCATTAATTAAACCTCTCATAAATATTGAGTCCAAATTCGATGGGCAATCAGGCATCAGAGACCATCGATATGAAACCCTGATCAAAGAGTTCAAATTTCAAATTCAAAATTCGAAATTCAAAATTTTGACCCCGGTACCCAAAATGTGTGGAACTCGTGATTAGAGAATCCTAATTCTCAATCATAGAGTTTCAGATAGATAAGACTCATAATCAGCCATCAGATCAGAAAGGAACCTCTAATGTGTGTGACCCCGCAGGTTCGAACCTAAGCCGGTAGCACAGGAACCAATTTCTGTACTAATCGAAGTGACCATCTAGCAATGGTACCCGATGACCGGATAGGTCGAATAATCGCAATCGCAACATTCAGAACCTACGTGAATATGGTTACCGTATAATTCATCCCTTTTGATCCCTGTGTTTAGGATGACTCAGAGTTAAACTGTCAACCCTGATGATATCATCCGAATCGTGCTCAACTCAATTAGTCCTGTGACTCCTCACTAGGACTACCCTGGCCAAGGTTTTGCTAAATTAAAATACGACTGTACACAGCTCCTAAACTGGAGTGGTCAATCCCATCTTGACATATGCACCGACAAGTCAAGTACTTGACTACACCCAGCAACCTTCCGTCACTGAATTAGAAATTCAGGTAGTCCAGTGCCTAAGTGCAGTGAGTTGCTTGCAAGTCACCGTGGCAGTCTCAGGTCGGAGGGACATTTATACCCATATCCCATCGGAGCAAATCTTGACAGCAGAAATAGCTCCGGAGTTGGTCACGTTCAGTGCAGATGTACCATTACATCTCACCTGTATGCCATACCAGTGTCTCCACACTCTTTGGTTATGAGGACAACCAACCCATATGGCACACAACGACCTATGCTCGATAAATGTTGTCGTCCTTGGTAACAACGTATCATTTGGTCGCGAACATGTTTAAGGACTAAACGATAAATCCTCCTTTGTCGAGTCTAAATAGTCCTAAGGACTTCACCACAACATAAGAGTTCATTAGAAGATGAAACATTTGTGATGAAAAAATACCAAAATAACTTTTATTTATTTATAATTCATGTACTAATACAAAAGGAGCACAACCGTCAACAGGCTGACGATTGGCTTTGGGACACTATTCCTAACAGATGGGACTTGGTACATGGCAGATTGACTTTAGTGTAAGTGAGAGATTATTGGATCTATGCCCTAGAAGTCAATCTTGGCTGATGCATATCATACCTCTAGGATATAATTTTATACTTATTGAGCAGTTATATTACCATTTATATTTATATGTCCATGAATCATCAAGGGATTAACGAGATGATGACATATATTTTCAAAGAGTTGAAAATTTGAGACATGTGTCATTGATGATTAATTTCTATATTGCTCCGGATCATAGGATCATCATGGGGATGGAGATTGATCTGGATAGATCAGTGCATGGATTACCTCTTTCAGATAGATGGATCTCGAGTCTGCATTGTAAAGATACTGAAGCGAGAGTGTAGGTGGTTGTTAGAGAACAACTAGCACTGAGCGGATCAACATGAGAAGTCATATGGATGTCTGCTCACTCGTTAGTGACTTTATCGATATTGCAGTTGTATGACCGATCTTTTGATCTAAAATGGTACTACTACTCGTAGTGAGGCAGCTGGAGTTTGACTAACACATCAACATGGATCTTAAGGAGCCCTTGTAGTGGATGTTGGCGACAATTGTCCACTATAGGAGTGGGGTGTGCATCAAGATGGAATCTATCGATCTTAGCAGAAGAGAGCAGTCCTATAGAATTTAAGAGGTTGAGTCTTTAAGTCTATGGCTATAGCAGTATGATTGATGGAAAAAAATTTTCATAGAGTCACATATGAACTTAAGCTGATTGAATCTATCATATGACCGATGTTGATATTTGACGATCCATCCATGACCTACCATCTGGTTGGAACTCATGATAAAAAAACTGTATCATACGTTAACTATACCTAGAGATTCATCTTTTATTCTGTTGGATTGCTACTACATACTGCTAGGTGTCACTAGTAGATTATGAGACTCATGAGGATCATCTTGATGATCCATGATCCTTGGTGGGCAGAGTTGAAATTTTCTAATCCATTGAAAAGAGTTTCAATGATATTGTGATAGAGATCATAATATATCTCACTACCAGACAGAATAAAATTTATGAGATCACACACAAAAGAGATTTTTGACTAATTAGATGGTTGAATTACGATTATGAATCGTAACAGAAATTGATTATCAATTTGATTGATAATTGATCCAATACAAATGTTACATTCTGTAACTTACTAAAGAGTTAGTAAGCTATAGGAGGATTAATTAGCAATAAGATTGCTAATTGGTTCAATTTGATTGAGCAATGGGGCTTGCATCAAGTCTAATTTGATTGGATTTAATTTGACTCATTATGGGTTTGATTTGATCAATCTCAATTGGGTTATAGGATAACCCCAAAAGGATCAGATGATTAGTCCCAGTTGAATTAGGATTTGAGTTTGATCTAATTTCTAATTAGACTAGGATGTATGAATTTTTAATTAGATTAAAAATTCTCATTTTCACAGGTGTACCAAATCCTAATTGGATTAGGATTAAAAATTGAGTTTGACTCAAGCACCAAGAAAGGGTCCAATTGGACTAGGACTCTTCCTCCAATTAGGAGATATCTAATCTAAATAAATTAGGCTTCAAATTAAATTTAGTTTTTCATCTTTTTGGGTCTAATCTGATCCTAATATGATTAGGACTTATTGAAATTTAATTAGATTTAAAACAGCCATTTAAATGAAGAGTCCCATGTGATTCAAATACCTTCCTCCATGCGCCATAAAAGGAAGCCCACGCCCGCCTATTTTTTGCGCCAAACCAAGCCTCATGCCCCTTCTTATTTTAATGTGTAAGAAGCTTTTTGAAACACCTTATTCTCATGTAAAAATCTGGTGTGAAACTTGGTATTGGGCGGCATCCAAAATTCCAAGAGTCCTAGATGTTTTGGACTCTATCCCCTACTCAACTTAGGACATCCCTTTAGCCTATAAATACCCCACCTTGGGACATTGAATTGTAGAGATTGGCTTCAGGTTTTGACATCCAAAGTTAGAGGAATTTGTGTGGAGAAAATCAAGGAAGAAAGGTATTGAGAAATGTGTCTCAAAAAGCCAATCGTCAAGCTGTTGACGGTTGAGCAACCAAGTATTGTAATTGATTTGTTAATAAATAAAATATATTTGGCATTTTCATCATAAGCTTTCATCTTCTAATGAACTCTGTTGTTATGATGAAGTCCTTAGGACTATTTAGATTCGATAAAGAGAGGATTTATCGATTAGTCCTTAAAACAGTTCATGACCAAATGATAGGCTGTTAATAAGGACGACAGCTTCTATCGAGCATAGGTCGCTGTAGGCCATATGGGTTGGTTGTCCTCTTAACCAAAGAGTGTGAAGACACTGGTATGGCATACAGGTGAGATGTACTGGTACATCATCATTGAACATGACCAACTCCAGAGTATTCTGCTGTCGAGAATGTCTCTAATGGGATATAGGTATAAGTGTCCCTAAGACTTGAGATCGTCTCAGTGACTTGCAAGCAACTCACTGTGCTTTGGTACTGGACTAACTGAATTTCTAATTCAGGGATGGAAGGCTTCTGGGCACAGTCAAGTACTTGCGAAGTCAGAGTGTGATCGAGATAGGATTGACCACTCCAAGAGTTGGAGAAGAATGAGTCACTGTATTTTAATTTAGCAAAACCTTGGCCAGGGTAATCCATCAGATGGATTTGATATTTTGAAATACAACGTGGACAACCTGATCAGAGTTGACAGTTGAACTCTAGGGTGTCCTATGATCATTTTGGTCAAGGGGATGAATTATATAAAAACTATATCCGCATGGGTTCTAAGAATGTTGTTCTACACATTCGACCTATCCGGTCGTCGAGTACCATTACTAGATGGTCACTTCGATTGGTACAGAAATTTACTTCTGTGCTACCGACTTAGGTTTGAACCTATGATGTCACACACATTAGAGTTCATGATATGATCGGATGGTTGATCAATGATTAAGAATCGTTCTAGGGTTAAATGATCAATACGATTGACATTTAACCCAGTGCAAGTGTTGCAGGAGGATCGATTAGCAATTCGATTGCTAATTGACTTAATTTGATTAAGCCAATGGACTGAGATTAAGTCTAATTAAATATGATTTAATTTGATTTAGTTTGGACTTGATTGGATCAAGTCTAATTGATTTATTGGATAAGCCAAGTGCAAGGAAAACTAGTCCTAGTTCAACTAGGACTTGGGTCAATCTAATTTCTAATTTGATTAGAAAATTAAATCATATTTAAATCTAATTTAATCTGATTAAATTAGATTTTTAATTGGGTTAAAATCTATTTTAATTAGGTTGATCTAATTTTGGTTTGATTTGGTTTGAGAAACCAAATTAAAATAAGTCATAAGATAGAATCCTAGTAAGACTAGGATTCCACCTTGCACCACATAAGCCTTCCCCACGCCCTCTCTCTCATTCAATGCCAATCGCCTCTTATTTTGTGCAATAAAAGCCCTCTCCCAGGTCTCTCCCATGTTCACAAAAGGTCTCCTCTCTTCTTTCTTACATGGAAGGTGGTTTGGATCAAATCAAAAAGGAATAAGTTTGGATTTCGAATTCTATGAGATAGAGTTTTAGAAATCCAAAACTCTTTCAATTTTGCACCGAATTTATCCAAATTTTTTTTGAAATTTTTATGGCTTTTAGGGTACACATTATGCATCCTTTTCTAGTAATCCATGTATGAAAATAAGAAGGAGGTGCTCAAGAGTTGGGCGCCCCTTAACTTGCCATGTTTGGATAAGCCTTGACTAGGTATTTGACCTAGACAAGGACTCTATCATATCTCTCTATATAAAATGAGTTTCTTTATGAAAATTTTGAAAAAGATAGATATTTGAGAGACCTTTGGGCCATCCAAAAATCAGAGAGAAAGATCTTTGGGTCGTGGAGATATAATAGACACAAGTTAGGGTGTCTAGAGAGAGAAACGAGATGAAGAAGAGGGTCTTCTTCTAGGGTTGTTTGTTTTCATATCTTTCCTCCCTCTATCTTGTATTTCCTGAGAGCATCTCAGATCTGAAACTCCTCCTTCTACTTTCCATCTTTGGAAGTATCCAAATCAAGAAGAAGGAGGCACCTGATCAACCATCAAAGAAGGATCAGTGCAGTACTAGCATACTGTGCTGATTTCTTGAAGCAGGATTTTTGATCGAGATTCGTGGGCTCGTGTGGATGACTCTTAGAGGCCGGACGCATGTGCGGCTTGTAACATCATCCTCAAGCCCGGATCAGTGAGGTTAGAACATCTAACTTGCAAGGTAATAGATCTGATCTATTGTTTAATACATACATTAGATGTAGTATAGAAACATGTTGATATGATCAATATGTAGTTCATGCTATATTTATATATTTTAATTTCTGATTTAATGCTATGTAATAATCATGTAATAAGATCTTAAATCTAGGGATTCTCTAATTTTAAAAAATAATTTTGATTTATTTTAGTCTTCCGCTGTATGATCTTGAAAAAGTTTCAAGATCTAATCCTGAAACCCTAGATCTGGTTCCTACAAAAGGGGCGGTGAAGGGCCCATGGCATGAGGTGAGTTTGTTTCAATCCCTTCTTTCTTGCAACAACCAATTGTTGGTTGTTAGGACATCATCTTCTCTCCCTCTTGTCCATGTTTAGATATGGATGTCTCCTCTTCTCTTTGTCTAAAAGTTGGACAAAATTTTTACATCTCTATTGTAGAGATTTGGTGCATGGATTTCAGAAAGAAAAGAGAAGAAAGGATTCTTCTCATGATCTCTAGCGTAGAGATCAAGATCCTCCTACATCTTCTTGTTCTCTAAGAGTTTCTTAGGAGAAAAGAAGATTTTCAACCATCAAGATACTATCTCTGTAAGGAAGCTAACACCCCGATGAGATCAAAAGACTTCTGATCAGATCAGAGTCTCGTGTGGATATCCGTAGAGGTCGGATGCTTGTGCGGCTATAAGGGATTTTCAGAAGATATCCATGATCATCTATCTATGGTGAAGATTGATCTATATCTAGGTATGTTTTAAATTTATTTATTTTTATTTAATTTTTATATCTGAATCTTATCTCATATATGATGATCTTGTTATGATTTGAAGATTTGATCTTATGCATGTTTAGATTAAATTAGATTTAATTTAAAAAATTTTAAATTTTATGGTATACTAGTTTTAAAAAATATGTATGCATGAAATCATAAAATTTAATAAATAATTCATAAAAATCTATTCATTTTTCTTCTTCATAAAATCGGATCACAATGATACCCTTGCACGTCATAAGAGAACCCATCTAATAGGCAAAAGAGAGATTAATCTCTTCAATCTCCTTTGATCGGATGATCTGGTGATCTCATCAATCTGAGTACTAGGCTACTAAGATTTAAAATCTAATTCTATATATAATCACATCAACATACAGTTATTGACAAAACTATTTTATGCCATGAACATGTCCTTGATCTTATCAATCATGTTCTTCATATAATCCAATTAGATTCAATGCATCATATACATCATATCAGATTTGAAACACATCTTATACTGATTATAAAATATCAATTTTAGATTTGATATCATATAAAAAATTAATTAGATTCAACATGAATGAATAAAGAATAAATTTTTGATAAAATCTATTTTCGCACAGTGCTGAATTCTGATAGGATTCATATCTAAATATCCATCAAAATGGATCTAATTTAAATCTAAAATAAACCTCACTTTATTATGAAAATAAAAATATTAAAATTTTATTAAAATAAATTTCAAATAAATTTTAATTCATATTGTTATTCCATCAAAATTTAATAGTAGTAAAATTCTGTTATAACAAACTTATAACAATCTTAATCAACAATTGATTAGGCTCATCTAATCAAATAAAAATTAGATAAAAATTTTTATATAAATAGATATAAATTATATTTAATATATAATAAAAAATTCTAATTATATCTCATGTAATTAATCCAAAAGAATTCAATTATGCATGCATGTATTTAAGACCTGTTTTGATACCAATTAAAGGGAAGGGAAACTATTTTTCTTCAGATAGCCCAATATGCATCTAAAAATTTTTCTATTAATATACATAAATAAAGATCAAATCTTTATCTGATTAGTAATAGAATTAGAGATCAAATCTTTAAAATCTAAAACAATCCTTTGCGGAGGCCTGGATGTGCAGACCCTCTACTTCGCATGCACATCAAACATCGCAGGAAAGCAGGATGAACTCCGATCGAATCACGTTCGCAATCTAATTAAATGAAGGAAAAGAGGTACTGATGTGACACCTTATACCAGCAAGAGAGATGTCCAAGAAGGGTCCCATGCTAAGGAGAAAGGTACGGCACCAAGGTGAGATGCCAAGGATGAGAAGAAGAGACCTCTCTCTCTTCTCACATCTTTCTCTCTCTATTTCTCTTCTCTCAATCTGATTTGTTTGCTATGCATCCATAGGTAGAGACCCCTCTCTATTTAAAGATGAAGCCTATGACCCAATAAGTATAGGAGTCCTAACTCAAATCTGATTTGAATCAGTCCAATACTCATGAAAGAAGGATTCCTACATAAAATAGAATTGTCATCACATATGACAACCACTTTGCACCCAATCCCTCACCCTCCTGGGATGCCCCAAACCAGCATCATTCTAGATGTTGGTCAGTCCACATGAGAGGAGACTTTCAATGCAAATAGGATTTCTCATATTCCATTCAAAATGGATCCGATTCGAATCCAATTCAAAGCTGCTTCGAACCAATTTTGAAAGACTGTCAATCCCAAACTTTTTAAGATTTTTGTACCAAATCTAACTTAGATTTTGAATCTAATTAAGCTTAATTAATTCATATCTAATCTAAAATTAATTAATATTTAAATTTAATCTTTCATATGCTCTATGGATCATAGATCAGAAACTGTTCATCCTCGAGATCGAACCTCAACTTCATGTATAGTGCTAGTTAGATATAGTCAACACTTCAATCTCATTTGACCCATAACTTAATTTTCAATCAAGTTAGCTTATATATTCAATCAAGTCAAGTACTTCCAAATTAGACATATAAACATAGGCCATTTTTTTTTTACTTTGTATGACTTGTGTGTGTGACTCCATAGGTCCAAACACTAAGCCGGTAGCACAGAAACCAATTTCTACACTAATCGAGATACCATCTAGCAATAGTTTTTAATGTTCAGATAGGTCAAATTATCATAAAAGAATATTTCAGAATTCATACACATGGTTACTACATAATTCATCTTTTTGACCCTGAATGCTCTAGGATGGTCTCAAGTTAACTGTCAACCGAAATTGCTTCATCCATATTATATTTTAACCTTTCAAATCTATCTCATAGATTATCCTGATCAAAATTTTACTAAATTAAAATATAATGATACATCAACTCCAATAATCCAGAGAGGTCAATCCCATCTTGATCCACACATAGACTTCATAAGTACTTGACTGTAACCTATAGCCTTCTGTCACTGTATTAAAAATCTAAATAGTCTGGCATCAAAGTACAGTGAGTTGCTTGCAAGTTACTATGATGATCTCAGGTCTGAAGGATACTTACACCCATGTATTTTGCGAGCAGCTTTTGATAGCAGAATGCTCAGTAGGTGAGTCACTTGTTCAGTGATAATATACTACTACATCTCACCTGTATACCATACCAGTATTACCACACTCTTTGGTTAAGAGGACAACCAATCCATATGACACACAATGATCTTCATGATAAATGTCATCATCCTGTAATGATGTATCATTTGGTTACGAATATATTTAAGAACTATTCGATAAATCTTCTCTTTATCGAATACTAACATAGTTCTAAGGACTTCATCACAACACAAGAGTTCAAAAAAGATATAACTTTATGATGAAAAATATCAGAATAACTATTATTCATTAATCAATAATTCATATACAAAGAGAAACTCAATCATCACACGATTGATTTTAGAACATAATTCATAACATTCATATACAATGGTGGTGCAGTCAGCTAGAAGAGTTTCAAGCAACCCATCATAGCGGATTCAACTACAGAGGCTGAATATGTCGCTACTTTGGATACTGCAAAAGAAGGTTTCTGGTTCAAAAAATTTATTGTGAAACTTGAGGTTATGACATCAGATGTCATACCACTTTACTGCGACAACAATGGAGCCATAGCACTTGCTAAGGAGTCAAGGTCTCATCAAAAATCAAAGCACATCGAACGGTAGTATCATATTATACATGACTACCTCAGAAAGAAATATGTCAAGATACAAAGAGTAGACTCCATGGATAATGTGGCAGACCCACTGACAAAGCAATTGTGCTAGCCAAAAATAAAAGTCCACCTTGAGAGGATGGGAACTAGATTAGTGGCCAATTAGCTTTAGTCTAAGTGGGAGATTGTTAGATGTATATCCTAGAAGCCAATATAGCTAACACATTATGATATAGCTAGGATATAATTTTATATTTAATACATTAATTTGATCAATAAAAGGGCAAGTTTTTATTTTTATTCAAGTGTGATGTGTCCTTGAATCATCCATGGAATTAACATTTTGATACATATTCTCAAAGTATTGAGAATTAGAGACATGTATTTAATTCTTAAATACTCTGGGTCATAGTATCATCATAAGAATGGTGATCGATCTGGATAGACCGACGCCCAGATCGCTTTCTTTGAGATATATAAGTATTTGGTCTATAGTGTAGAGACACTAAGCGACGAGTGCGGATGGTTGTTAGAGAATAACTAGTACTGAGCATGACCATAAGAAAGATCACTTGGATTTTCACTCAATCATCAGTGATTGTCTCGATGCTGTAGTTGTATGAGTAGTCCTTTGACCTACAATGATACGATTGCTAGCAGTGAGACTACTGAAGTTTGACTGACACATAAATATGATCTCAATGAGTTTTTATAGTGGATGTTGGCAACAGTTAGTCTACTATAGGAGTAGGATGTGTATCAAGATAGAATCTATCGATCTTAATAGAAAGGAGTAGTTTTATAAAATTTGAGAGGCTAAGTTTGAGAGTCTATGGCCACAGCAGTGTGATTATTGAAAAAGATTTTCATAAGGATCATAATTTGACTTAAGCTGATTGAATCTATCATATGACTGATGATGAGATTTGACGATTTATCCATGACCTGCCATCTAGTTGGAACTCACGATAGAGAGACTGAATCACATGTAAAGTATACCTTGAGGTTCTTTTTCGATTCTACTGGGTTGCCACTACATACTGCTAGGTATTACTGGTGGATTGTGAGAGCTCACCAGGATTACTGAGGATCGTCAATCCTTGATAAGTTAGAGTAAAATTATTTCAACCTATTGAAAAGAGTTTCAATGATACAATAATAGAGATCATTGTATACCTTACTATCAAATAGAATTGAACCTATGGGATCACATAATAAAGAGATTAGACTTGGAATAAGCAATTGGGCTTATGAAGTCTCGATTGGGTTTAGAAAAACTCTATTAAGTTCAGGATAACCTTGCTAGCACATGGTTGGACCCAATTTACTCTTTATGTTTGAATTTTTTATTTGATAAAATTAATTTAAATTTAATTATCTACTAATAATCTAAATAAATTAGATTCATTGGGCTTCAATTGTTGGATGCTTAAGGTTTTGGATCAAATGAATTAAGGATTCATGTCCTTAATTAATTTTCTTGATTTTTTTGGTTGGGCGCCACTTGATTTGATCAAGTTGGACGTGTCCACTCATTAGAAGGTGTGTGGAATCATTATGGGGCATCCCATAGGTGCCATGTTGGGTGTATTTTTGTGGATATAAAGGCTCTAATAGTTGGCACCAAAAGGGTCTCCTAAAGAGAATCAAATAACTAAAGGAATAAGGATTTCTAATACAAGTAAGAGTTGTATTAAGTGGTTGTTTGATTTTGAATAGGATTCAAACCTTATGACTTATTTAAAGGAGCCTTCTCTAAAGCCTCTAAGCAATTCAACCCGCAGCCCCATGCCTCCCTTGAAGAGCCCACACCCCCCTCTTTCTCATCTCACTCTCTTTTCCCTTGGAGATCCAACGCCCATACCTTGGGCATCCTCCATCTTCCATGCCCAAAGAAATTTGGACGTCCCCTATTGCTTGCTAGTTTTAGTCCCTCGTTGCTATTAGGTTCCAGCCATATAGTGAAAAGTAATTTTTAAAAAATTTTAAAAACATACAAATCAATAGCTTTATCAAATAAAACTATCGAGCCAGAATCTAAACCCTAGACTCACCTTGCTGATATCTATCAAAGCAAAATCAAGTATGCAAAGAGATAGAATTTTATACTTAGACCAATATAAAAAAGTGTCATTTTGGTGTTCTCCATGAGACTCCAAAGTAGAAGCCCTCCAATGGTAATCCATACAAAAGTTGATCAAGGTCCTTCCCAACTAGTACGCTGCTGCAGCCTTGTCTTCTTAAGAATACTACCGGCTTCAAACTTACGTCATGATCGCATCAAAGCTTAGTTGCTTTCACTCTCACCATTAGAATGACACCAAGAAGAAACTCTTCAGATTTCATACAATCTAAGATTTAATTTTTGGCTCCAACATATGAAAAAATCAAATCCTAGGGCACTCCAGCAATATTTGCTGAAAATCTCACCACCCTTGTAGCAAATTTTGCCACTCAAAATTCCTTCTTTTTTTCCTTAGAATTTTTTTAAAATTTTTCTTATAATTTCTACATCCCTTATCTCTAGTTGACCCAAAAATCTTAGCTAGAACCTATCTGGGGCATCCCCTATAAATAGAGGCCCAAAAGACATCACATGCGATGGAGGGGCACCAACCTTTGGCGCTCCAACTTCCCACATGCCAAATAAATTTATCAAATAAATTTTTAAAAATATAATTACTTGGATTAGAAGAAAACTTTGTCTTCTATGTGTCATAAAAAATTAATGAATTTTAGCATTAAATCATAGGAGAACTGATCAGGAATTTAAGGTAATGCATATTAGTTAAGAGCCTTCATTAAGGACTCTCCACTTCACACACCAATTTAAGGTGGGCGACATTTATTTTTTGTTGTGTCTTCTAGTGGAGGTGGAGGACTTCTTCTTCACTTGAAATTGATTCAAGTTAGATAAGGATCTAATTTAAATTGACCCAATCCCATTAGGTTAAAGCCAACTGGTCTAGGTTAGCTCAAACACTTTGATCTAAATCAATTTGAAAACTTGGGTTAATACAATGTGCTAGCATATCAAATTAACCCATAAAATTTATATTAAACTCTAATTAAATTAGACTAAAGTCAAATCTCAAAGTGTGTGATCCATTGGGTTCCAAATCTAGCCAGCAATGGACTTGGACTTTTGACGTAACCCTAATCCGATGAGATTAGATCATCCGAAGAGTCCCAATCAACTTGGACTCTTCCAAATTAATTCCAAAATCAAATTTTTTTAATTTTATCAAGTTCATAAGTCAAGATTGATGTCTAGCAATGTGTCATAACTATCTGAAAGATTTTAAATTTTGATAAAAAATTACAAAAATATCCTTCAGTGATAAGTTCCCATGTAATTCAATCCTTCAGTCAAACAACATCCTAGATGAGCTGTGGGCATAGAAATATATCAAATCTAATCACTTATCTTTATGTATCTTGATTTGAAGGTGATGATTCAGTTAATAATATATTATAAATTTTTTTCTAATTATCATCCTGCTTTGGCCAAAAACTTCTGAATCATTGACCTATAAGATCACATAGGGTGTTTGCTCCCCTTATTAGGAGCGACTGATCTCTTATTGATCACTCACAATCTCTATGCACACTTCATCATATCCAGAACATCCCATACAAGGATCAAAGAACCAAGTTAGGTAGTGAACCAAAATATAGATCCATGTATACAAGGTACCATGATGACCTCAGGTCAAAAGATCACTTACACAACTCTCACTAAAGAATTATCAGTTGACATGTAAATAAGACTCCATCTGATATTCTTTTGTAGGTCAATTCAGCGAACTCATTCTCTAATGAGCATCCATATCCTTGTTGAGAATAGTGTTCCAAAGTCAATCGTCAGCCTGTTGACGGTTGTACTTATTTTTGTATATGTATATGAATTATGAATTAATAAAAATTATTTTAGTATTTTTCATCATAAAATGTTTCATCTTCTAATGAATTCCTATATTGTGGTGAAGTCCTTAGGACTATTTAGACTCGACAAAGGAGGATTTATCATTTAGTCTTTAAATCTGTTCGCGATCAAATGATACATTGTTACCAAGGATGACAACGTTTATCAAGCATAGATCGTTGTGTGTCATATAGGTTGGTTGTCCTTTTAACCAATGAGTGTGGATACACTGGTATGGCATACAGGTGAGATGTAAGGGTACATCTGTACTGAACGTGACCGACTCTGGAGCTATTTCTGCTGTCAAGATTTACTCCGATGGAATATGGGTATAAATGTCCCTCCGACCTGAGACCGCCATGGTGATTTGCAAGCAACTCACTGCACTTAGGCACTGGACTACCTGAATTTCTAATTCAGTAACGGAAGGCTGCTGGGTGTAGTCAAGTACTTGACTTGTTGGTGCGTGTGTCAAGATGGTATTGACCACTTCAGTTTAGGAGCTGTGTACAGTCATGTTTCAATTTAGCAAAACCTTGGCCAGGGTAGTCCTTGTGAGGAGTCACAGGACTGTTTGAGTTGAGCACGATTCAGATGATCTAATTAGGGTTGATAGTTTAACCCTGAGTCATCCTAAACACAGAGGTCAAAAGGATGAATTATACAGTAACCATATTCTTGTAGGTTCTGAATATTGCGATTGCGACTTTTCGACCTATCCGGACGTCGGGTACCATTGCTAGATGGTCACTTCGATTAGTACAGGAATTGGTTCTTGTGCTACCAGCTTAGGTTCGAACCTGCGGGGTCACACACATTAGAGGTTCCTATCTGATCTGATGGTTGGTGTAGAATTCTTCATGTTTGAGACTCAGTGATCGAGAATCAGGATTCTCTGATCATGAGTTCCACACATTATGGGTACCGGGGTCAAGAGTCCCACTGGTTGGGACTTTTTGATCAGGGTTACATATCGATGAATTCTAATGCCCGATTGCCCATCGGATTTGGATTCAGTATTTATGAGAGATTTAATTAGTGATTTGATCGCTAATTAACTTAATTTGATTGAGTAATTATTTTTAGATCAAGTCCAATTGAATTGGATTCAGTTGGGTTTGACCCGATTAGGTTAAGAGTTGACCTAATCGTCGAGATGGTTTGGTCCCCGATTTGATCAGAGGTTGGACTTAGTCAATTCTTGATTTGATTAAGATTTTATTGAGCTTAATTAAGCCTAATTAAGTTGGATTTAAATTAGTCTAATTGAACCTAAATTATTTAGTTCAATTAGGTTAGTTTAAATAATTAAACCACCTTGACCCAATCTATATGCGCCACCTCACTTCCATTGCACCCATTTGAATTCATGAGAAGGAACTTCTCATGAATTATTTCCTCACACCAAACCCTCTCCATGCCCCACTTTAATATGCCATATGAATGGATAAGGATGATTGGTTGGCCATTCAAATTCAAAATAAAGTTTGAATTTGAATGGGCAATCAATCTTTGCGCCTTATCCCTTTTTTTACACCCCATTTATTACATGAGAAAAGGTTTCTCATGAAATCACTCCATGCACAATTTAAGCCATGCCTCACACCTTTAGTGGATAAGGGATGAGTTGGTGTCCATTTGAATTCAAAATTTGATTTGAATTCAAATGTGCAATTACTCATCTTTATCCTTTCTTTTGGATAAGACGTTTGACGTGGTTATAAAAGGAGGAGAAGAGTGGGGCATGTAAGAAGAAGATTTTTGGAGAAAAATTTTGAGGCGTGAGGAAGTCTTGTGCGTTAGAAGGAAATCCATATCCTTCCAAGAGAAAAAGAAAGAAAAGAAAGAAAAGTGGGTGCAAGGTTTCCAGTGAGTTCCCTAGAGTTTTAGCCTGGGGTTCGGGAAGTGAGAAAGTGAGCTACGAGTGTCGTGAGCCCACAAAATCTCAGGAAGATCTTCAACATCCTTTCAAGCATATTTGTTGATGATCCAGAGCATCCAAAGAATCGACAGATATCGATCGAAGGAGTTCGATCAGCATCGGCCGTCAAAAGGGCTCTACAACGAGCTAGTACTCGTGAGGAGTCGATCAGATCGAGAGCTTCATGTGGATGATCTGTAGAGGCCAGACACACTGTGTGGCTGTGTCGCAATGATCAGACTCTCCCGACGGTGATCAGATTGCGGCGATCTACTACCCGCACAAAGGTATTGTTTCTGAACACATTACAGTAAAGTGTTTACTGTTTGAATTTGAAATTCAAATTTAAATGAATGCATGCTGTATATCATATTTAGATCCTAGTGTAGGATAAATTTATGTTAATTAATTAGATTAATTAATATTTTTCTACTATAAAATCGTAATTTTAAAAAAGTTTTAAAATTACCATTTTATCTCTGCACTAAATTTTCCCCACAAATGGTATCAGAGCAGGTTCTTAGATATGATATATATATTTGCATGCATATATTAAGTTGTAATCTAAAAGTTTAAATTTAAAATTTAAAATTTAAAATTTAAAATTTGAATTTTGAAAGTTGTTCGAAATTCAAAATTCAAAAATTTGAAATTCAAAATTTGAAATTTGAATTTTGAAATTTAAAATTTGAAATTTAAAATTCAAAAATTTGAAATTCAAAATTTGAAATTCAAAAATTTGAAATTTAAAAATTTAAAATTTAAAATTTAAATTTTGAAATTGGTATATTTAGATATACTTGATCCAAGTAGCAAGTAATCGAATTGGGTTGGTTGCCATGGCCATCCGGTCATAGGAGAAAAGTAGGGTTTAAAGGCCCTCTCCTTCCATTCGATGGGGTCTCCTATGGCGGTAGGGGTGCCACTGCAATTATATCTCATGCAGATGAAGCAGCGAAAGAAATTAATTGTAAAGGTTCAATTATGAAATTTATCATGAATGTGTTAGATTAGATCTAAAGGAATATTTATGATTTATTTTGATTGAGTTATTTTCTGTTATGTAATTTGCAATAGGATTGCTATTTATGAAATGTGTTGATCTATTTGTGAAATAAGTCAACATATTTGATGAACAGGAAATAAAACCTTTCAAATTTGAAAATTATTTTCGAAATGCCAAACCCTGACCCATCAGCCCAAATACTTAATTAAAAGAATTAAGTGTTGTCTAGTAGGTCTAGAATTGTGAATTAAGACCTAAGACAATTGCATAAACTTGTGGGTCAACGGGTTAGATGGATTAGGTCCATAATTGGGTTAGACCTAAGGTTAGCTTAAAGAAATGGACTAAATTAGAGTAATTGGTCAAATCTAATCAAAAGTTGAATTAGATTAGGTCAAGGATACTCTAGACTCAACTCCAATAGTTGTAGTTGAATGGGTCCATGTCTTTAACTAGATCAAGATGGACTTAATTCATGGCTACGCGGTGGAACCCTATTTACTAAGTTGATCAAATTAAAACTAATGAACCGGTTGGTGTCTAACGTAAGTTTGGCAGTTTGACCAGTGGTTTTTAAGCGGGAGCTACTCGCAGTGATTTGATCTCTGACGAGTTAATGGCTTATCCCCACCACTGATCTCACTTACCTGGCCAACCTGGTGAATTAGGTTTTGATTAGATCACTTGGTGATTAGGGCTCACCCATGTCATTAAGTAAATCAGTTTGACTGATTTAGGTGCTCCTAATACCAGCTTTAAGTAAATCATTTTTAATCTGACTTGGTGAAGTCAGTGGGAGGATTGAAATTGGCTGGATATTTTTTTCTCATTTATCCTTTAATAAAATTCTCAAAAATTATTAGGTCCCTAAAAATGATTAAGTTATATTGATAACTAAGTCATAGCCTCCCATTAAGTGAGTGATAATGAGTCCATTAGTTTAATAATCATTGGAGGCCCAAAGGCCTGGTGCTTATTGACTAATGGAATTATCATTCATAATATGATAGTTTGGTTTGAGTTTTTCTGATGGTGGTCAGGTTGGTCGGCCAAAGTCGGACCTGATCATTTATTGGTCCGATTCACCAAATCAAATCATGTTAATGGTTGGACCTAACCAGATCTTTTCAGTGGAGGCCAAAGCCTACTGATTAGGTTCTGGGGCAAAATCAATTACTAGAAGTTGTTTAGAGAAACAACTGATATGAACCTACCCATAGATGCACATGGGTTGACCAACCAAAGTTGGGCTCGTGTGTAGTTTGTGTGGATTCTAGTACCCACTAAGGAATTAAAGTAATTCCTCGAATTGGAGGTTGAGGCTACCAGTTCATAAAAATACTGAAAGAAACTTTAGACTAAAGTCCAAGTCTTTAGTATTTAATAATTTATGTACTAATAGAGGTCTGGTTTTTCTTTATGCAGCTATGGCCACTACCCTGTCCCACCGGTCATTGTTAGATAATGACAAGCTCATGGGACCTAATTTCGATAACTGGTATCAAAAATTAAAAATTATCCTTGAGCATGAGCGGATCCTTTATGTAGTAACGGATCCTGCACCTGAGGAGCCAGCCCCGAATGCTCGAGGAATGGTCTGAGACACTTACCAGAAGTGGCTCAACGACTGCACCATCGTTCGGTGCATTATGTTGACGGCAATGAATGATGAGTTCAGCCATAGGTCCGAGAATGACCAGCCACAGGAGATGCTTCAAATGTTGAATGACTCCTTTGGCACGCCTGACGACGTTGAAAGGCACAAAATTAGTTTTGCCATTTTCAATGCTCGGATGAGGGAGGAGCCTCAGTCACTGATCATGTACTATACACGATCGAAATGATTGAGCGCCTAAGTACACTGGGCTTTCCCCTGTACGAGCAGCTCGGTAAGGATGCGATCCTTAATTCATTGCCCAAGTCCTTCCTCCCCTTCCTTACTCATTTTCGGATGACAAAGCCTACAGTGAACTACCATGGCTTGTTGGGGTTGCTGCAGAACTTTGAGAAGGATCACCAGCTCCATAAGGAGTCGGTAAATATTATGGGAGGGTCTTCTTCTGGTCGTCCACCCTTTAAGAAAGGGAAGAAGAATAAGAAGAAGAAGAATAAGAAGGTGCAACCGCATGCTGGGATGTCTGCACATGGTCAGACCAAGAAGCGCAAGCCCGATCAGAACCAGGTGGAGTGCTTCTTTTGCAAGAAGTAGGGGCACTGGAAGAGGAATTATCCTCTATACATTGCCTCACTGGACCCGAACAGGCTGAAGAAGAAGCAAGGTACTTATATGATAACACCTTGCAACTTTTCCATTTGTGATACTACTACTTGGGTATTGGATACCGGAAGCCCTTATCATATTTGCAATTCGATGTAGGGTCTGCAGGTCAGTAGGAGATTTGATGAAGGCGAGAGGTTCCTGAATGTTGGAAATGGAAGCAAAGTTTCAGTTCTAGCATTAGGAATCATGAACCTTGTAATCAATTCTCGAAACGTAATTCTGAGTGAATGTCACTATTGTCCAAGCTTTTTATTAAATATTATTTTTGTAGGCCTTTTGGCCATGAACGGTTATCAATTTTTAATAAAAAAAATATTTGCAATATCATTTTGAATGGTGTTACAATATTTGTTGGACAACTTAATAATGGAATTTACTTTCTATCACAACCTGTTAATGTGGTTCAAACCTCCGGTAAACGCCCTAGAATAGATAATGTGTCAGAAGTCTACCTTTGGCACTGTAGGCTAGGTCATATCAATAAGAACAGGATAAATAGGTTGACTCAAGAAGAAATTTTTGAAGTAGGTGATTGTGAATCACTTCCAACCTGTGAGTCCTGTCTTCTTGGTAAAATGACCAAGTCACCTTTTACTAAAAAAGGTGAGCGAGCCAGTAAACTTTTGGCTCTGGTACATTCTGATGTATGTGGACCCATGAGCTCAAGTGCAAGAGGTGGATATTTCTACTTCATAACCTTCACAGATGACCTATCGAGGTATGGGTATGTCTATTTAATGAAGCATAAGTCGGAGTCATTTGAAATGTTCAAACTATTCTGAAATGAGGTAGAAAAACAAACTGGAAAGTGTATTAAAACTCTTCAATCTGATCGAGGAGGTGAATACCTTTCCAATGATTTTCTGACATATCTTGGGGAGAATGAGATTCTCTCTTAGTGGACACCTTCTGGAACACCACAGCATAATGGTGTATCTGAAAGGAGGAATCGAATCTTGTTGGACATGGTTCGATCCATGATGGGGTTTGCTGGTCTGCCGATCTCCCTCTGGAGATATGCGCTCGAATCCGCTTGTTACCTTCTAAATAGAGTTCCGAGTAAGTCTGTAACCAAAACGCCATATGAAATATGGATAGGACGTAAGCCAGTACTCTCGCACCTTAGAGTTTGGGGGTGTCCGGCTTATGTTAAACGTTTAATTACGGACAAGCTTAGACCTAGGTCTGACAAGTGTAATTTTATAGGGTATCCAAAAGAGACCAAAGGATATTACTTCTACCTAGCTGATGAGCAAAAAGTGTTTGTCAGCCTTAAGGCAATCTTTTTGGAAAAGGAGTTCCTTGGTGAAGGGACTGTTGCCTTTAAGGTCGAACTTGACGAAGTTTGACAGGTGAAAAATTGACACAAGTTGCTGAACCTGAACCGAATTTGATTAGATCAGATTCGAAGCCCATTGTTCAAGCACCCTTAAGGTGATCTGGTAGAGTACCACGTCAACCAGACAGATACTATGGTTTCTTGGTCCGAGACGACGATCCTATCGAACTTGATGAAAACGATGAGGATTTGATCACTTACATGGATGCAATGCAGAGACCCGACTCTAAGAAATGGCTGGAGGCCATGAAATCCAAAATGGAGTCCATGAAGGTCAACGATGTATGGACATTGGTTGACCCACCCGAAGGAGTAAAACCCATAGGGTGTAAGTGGGTCTTCAAGAGGAAGAGGGGCACAGACGGAAAGGTGAAAACCTATAAAGCCCGTCTGGTTGTCAAGGGATATCATCAACGTTATGGTATAGACTATGACGAGATATTTTCTCCTGTGGCAATGCTCAAATCCATTCGGATTATACTTGCGATAGCTGTCCATCTGGACTATGAAATCTGGCAGATGGATGTGAAGACAGCTTTTCTAAATGGAGAGCTGGACGAAGAGGTGTATATGATACAACCTGAAAGATTCACATCCACAGATGAGTCTAAGGTGTGCAGGCTATAGAGGTCCATTTATGGACTTAAGCAGGTATCACGGAGTTGGAACATACGTTTTGATAAGACGATCAAGACGTATGGCTTCGTTAAGAACAGAGAAGAACCCTGCATTTATAAGTGGGCTAATGGTCCAGTAGTAGTATTTCTTGTATTGTATGTGGATGACATTCTCTTAATCGAGAATGATGTCCCTGCATTACAGGAAATAAAGATTTGGCTGTCATCACAGTTCTCCATGAAGGATCTGGGAGAAGCTTCCTACATCCTAGGGATGAAGATCTATAGGGATAGATCCAAAAGGTTGCTTGGCTTATCTCAGTCCACGTACATTGATACTATGCTGAAGAGGTTCAGCATGGAAAATTCAAAGAAAGGCTATCTACCGATAGGCCATGGAATTTCTCTCTCGAAGAGGGATTGTCTGATAACACCTCAAGAGAGAGAGCGTATGGGTAGAATCCCATATGCTTCAGCAGTGGGATCTATTATGTACGTCATGACATGTACACGATCAGATGTGGCATACTCACTAGGGGTAGTGAGTAGATACCAATTTGATCCAGGGGAGAATCACTGGAAGGTTGTTAAAACCATCCTGAAGTATTTAAGAAATACTGAGGACCAGTGGCTTGTTTATGGTGAATCGGACTTGAGATTTATAGGGTTTAAAGACTCTAGTTTTCAGTCTGATCATGATAACAGCAAGAGTGTGTTGAAATTTATTTTTACCCTTAATGGTGGGGCTATCTGCTGGAAAAGTTCCAAGCAGCACACAGTGGCTGATTCAGTTTGCGAGGTGGAGTATGTCGCTGCATCAGATGCTGCCAAAGAAATGGTGTGGCTGAGGAAATTCATCGCCGAGCTCAGAGTAGCACCCTCCCTTGTTGGTCCAGTTCTGCTCTACTGTGACAGCTCTGGAGCCATTGCTCAGGCGAAGGAACCAAAGGCACACCAGCGGACGAAGCATATTCTGTGCCGCTACCATCTCATCCAAAAAATTATGGATCGAGGTGACATCGATCTTCAAAAGATTGACGGGAAGGAGAACCTGGCCGATCCATTCACTAAAACCATTGCGGTGAAGGAGTTCGACAACTACAAGTCGAAGATGGGTATTAGATACTGCACCGATTGGCTTTAGGCCAAGTGGGAGATTGTTGGAAATAGTATTCCAAAGCCAATCGTCAGTCTGTTGACAGTTGTGTTTATTTTTGTATATGTACATGAATTATGAATTAATAAAAATTATTTTGATATTTTTCATCATAAAATATTTCATCTTCTAATGAACTCTTATGTTGTGGTGAAGTCCTTAGGACTATTTAGACTCGATAAAGGAGGATTTGTCATTTAGTCTTTAAATCTGTTCGCGATCAATTGATACATTGTTACCAAGGATGACAACGTTTATCAAGCATAGGTCGTTGTGTGTCATATAGGTTGGTTGTCTTCTTAACCAATGAGTGTGGATACACTGGTATGGCATACAGATGAGATGTAAGGGTACATCTGCACTGAATGTGACCGACTCCGGAGCTATTTCTGCCGTCAAGATTTGCTCCGATAGAATATGGGTATAAATGTCCCTCCGACTTGAGACCGCCACGGTGACTTGCAAGCAACTCACTGCACTTAGGCACTGGACTACCTGAATTTCTAATTCAGTAATGGAAGGCTGCTGGGTATAGTCAAGTACTTGACTTGTCGGTGCATGTGTCAAGATGGGATTGACCACTCCAGTTTAGGAGCTGTGTACAGTCATGTTTCAATTTAGCAAAACCTTGGCCAGGGTAGTCCTTGTGAGGAGTCACAGGACTGTTTGAGTTGAGCACGATTTGGATAATCTAATCAGGGTTGACAGTTTAACCCTGAGTCATCCTAAACACAGAGGTCAAAAGGATGAATTATATAGTAACCATATTCATATAGGTTCTGAGTGTTGTGATTGCGACTTTTCGACCTATCTGGACGTTGGGTACCATTGCTAGATGGTCACTTCGATTAGTACAGGAATTGGTTCCTATGCTACCGGTTTAGGTTCGAACCTGCGGGGTCACACACATTAGAGGTTCCTATCTGATCTGATGGCTGGTGTAGAATCCTTCATGTTTGGGACTCAATGATCGAGAATCAGGATTCTCTGATCATGAGTTCCACAAATTATGGGTACCGGGGTCAAGAGTCCCACTGGTTGGGACTTTTCGATCAGAGTTACATATCGATGAATTCTGATATCCGATTGCCCATCGGATTTAGTCTCTGTTGCTCCTTGAATTGATTTTGATGATTACAAAGCATTTGAAGGGATACTAATGATTTTCGCTTGAAAAAGACTTATTGCTTTTCAGGGGCAAAATTATAATTTTACCAAAATCCTAATTTGAAAGCATCAAGTGATAGAACAAAAGATTTGTGATCCATTGATGAAAATTTTATTATTTTTGAACTTATATTTTGAAAGATATTCATGTTTGAAAAATATGAGTCGACCCATGAGTCAACTCATGGCACAATGAGCTGTTTGGCATGCAGATTTTTTGGCTTGGCACAACCTGTGAGTCGACCCCCAAGGCATGAGTCGACCCATGTTGTTTTTAGGCCAAAAATCATAGAACCTTATTTTCTGATTGTTTTCTATTGTTTTTCCATAGAGGTCGACCCATGAGTCGACCCCCAGGCATGAGTCGACCCATGTGACGGGATTGTTCCGCAACGGCTAGTTTTTAACCCATTTTAAGTACTTTTAATGCTCATTTAATGTGGTCTAACGGCTCTATTTCAGCCCAAAATATTTTTTACTATTTCTTGAAGCTATAAAAGAAACAAAAAGGTAGAAATCATGAACAAAAGAACCAACAAGAGAGATTTTGAAAAAGAGATTTCAAGCAAACTTTTCAGCCCTAGCAAAAGCTCACTCAAAGCATTCAAGAAGCCTTTAATCCAAGCTCACCAACTCTTCAAGTGCACATTCAAGTCTCCAACCACCTTGAGAAAATCAAAAAGGTCTTCTTCTTCTTGAGTAAAGTGTATTTAAAGTCTCATACGCTCATTAAAGGAGCTTTCTCTGTACTTACTTGTGCTATTCATTGTTATACCTTGTTTGAGTTATTGTTTTTATTTTGGAAGGGTTCCAAAATAAGGAAAGGTTGATCCGAACCTTGAATCGGAGTGTATTGGATTGGCTTGTACTCGAGAAACAAGTGGACTAACTTGGGATAGCTAGAGTCGGAGTTTCTGACGTTTGTATTCGGGTTGAATACAAGTTAGTGGATTGAAATTCCCAAGTAGGAGCTTGGGGAGTGGATGTAGGTGCAAGGTTGGCACCGAACCACTATAAATCTTTTTGTTTGTGGTGTGCCTAATTGCTCTTCTTTAACTCTTCATTATTCTCTTGCATTCTTGCTTTTAGCCATTAGCCTTGAATTAATTTTACTCTCCCTATTTGTTTAGCTATTGTCAAACATTTTTCATAAGTCATAAGTTAAGCTTAAAATTTTTAGAAATCCAATTCACCCCCCCCCCTCTTGGGTTGCATAGCTGGGCAACAAGTGGTATCAGAGCCCGGTGCTCTAGCCCTACTTTGATCTAACTAATCAAAGAGCCAAAGATCTATGGCAACTCAAGTCGGCACTTCTCTAGCCGAGGGGCAGTCCACTAACCGACCTCCACTTTTCAATGGATCTAATTACACCTATTGGAAAGCTCGGATGAAAATATTCATTCAAGCACTAGACTAAGATATGTGGAGTATCATAGTGAACGGCCCTCACACACCCACTAAGATTATTGATGGTATGAAATCAGCCAAACCTGAAAAAGAGTGGGATGAGGTTGATAAGAAAATGACCCAATTAAATGCTAGAGCTATGAATGTTCTATATTGTGCTCTTGATGCTAACGAATTTAATCGTATTTCTTCTTGCTTGTCTGCTAAAGAAATATGGGATATGTTAGAAGTAACCCATGAAGGAACCAATCAAGTAAAGGAGTCCAAAATCAACATGCTTGTGCATAAATATGAATTGTTTAAAATGGAGCATGATGAGTCCATAACTGATATGTTTACTCACTTTACTAATATTATAAATGGTTTAAAGAGTCTTGGTAAGTCCTATACTAACAGTGAGCTTGTAAGAAAGATTCTCAGATCCTTACCAAGAACTTGGGAAGCTAAAGTGACCGCCATCCAAGAAGCCAAAGACTTGAACATTCTACCCTTGGAAGAGCTTCTTGGATCATTGATGACTCATGAGCTGAGCATGAAGTAACATCAAGAGGAAGAAGTCAAAAAGAAGAGAACAATCACCCTCAAATCCACAGCTCCACCAGATGAAGAAACTGATGACACCGAAAGTGAAGAGCAGGATGAAGAGATGGCACTCATTACCCGAAGATTCAAGAAATTTTTGAGAAAAAAGAAACAAGAGATGAGGAAGAGGCCATTCACAAAAAGGGAACAGAGCAAAGAAAAGGATAAAGACCAACCCCTTATCTGCTATGAGTGCAAGAAATCGGGACACTTCAAGTCCGAATGCCCACAACTGAAGAAGGGTCCCAAGAAGTACAAGAAGAAGGCCATGATGGCCACTTGGAGTGCGAGTGATGACTCAAGCTCCGAAGAGGAAGACTCGACTGAACAAGCCAACCTGTGCCTTATGGCACATGAAAATGAGATAATTTTCGAAACTCCTAGTGACTTTATATTTGAAGAACTGCATGAAGCTTTTTGTGATTTAGTTGATGAACTAAAGAAACTAGGGATAAAGAACAAAGATCTAAAATCGAAAAATCAATCTTTATTGAAACAAACTGAAAGCATTTCAATTAAAAAATCCACCCTACTTCAAGAAAATCAAAGTTTAAAGAATGAAATTGCCAAGCTAAAACCATTAGTTGAAAAGTTTACCTTGAGTTCAAATAAACTTAATATGATTCTTGAAAATCAAAAGGCCGTGTATGATAAGGATGGACTTGGCTATAACCCCTTGAAGAAACAAAAGTATTTGAAAAATATCTATGTAAACTCTTTAAGTAACAAGTCTTCTAATATTAATTGCTTCAAATATGGTGGAGTAGGACATAAGTCATACACTTGCTTCTCTAACAAATCTGCAAACTCAAATGTAAAGAAAATATGGGTTCCAAAAGGAACCATTATAACTAACCAAAAAGGACCCAAGAAAGCTTGGGTACCTAAAACAAAAACTTGACTTTTGCTTGCAGGTGTGTCTAGCATCCCAAGGAGGAAACAGGAAATGGTATCTTGACAGTGGATGCTCGAGACACATGACTGGTGATGAATCTCAATTCATCACTCTTGATGCTAAAAATGGAGGGATGGTCACCTTTGGAGATAATGGCAAAGGAAAGATCATCGGTATAGGTAACATTGGTATCACTCCCTCCAAATACATTGAAAATATTTTGTTAGTAGATGGTTTAAAGCATAATTTACTAAGCATTAGTCAATTTTGTAATAAAGGATATAAAGTTATTTTTGAATCTTCTGTTTGCATTGTAACTAGTCCTATTAATGATGGCATTAAATTTATTGGACATAGACATGGTAATGTTTATATGGTAGATTTAAATGATCTATCCAAAATAAACATGCAATGCCTAGTATCCTTGAATGCCAAAATTAATGAGACTAGTTGGCTTTGGCATCGTAGGCTTGCACATATTAGCATGCATTCACTTTCAAAATTAATTAAGAAAGAATTGGTTCTTGGTTTACCAAAATTGAATTTTGAAAAGGATAGAATCTGTGTGCATGCCAACTAGGTAAACAAACAAGAGTTTCATTTAAATCTAAAAATATTAGTTCAACCTCTAGACCTTTAGAGCTTTTGCATATGGACTTATTTGGACCTACTAGAACTACTAATCTAGGAGGAAAATGATATAATTTTGTAATTATAGATGATTACTCTCATTTTACTTGAGTTTTCTTTTTAACACACAAAGATGAAACATTTCAAGTTTTCACTAAATTTTATCGAAAAGTCACTAATGAGAAAGGGTTTTCAATTCAAAATATTCGAAGTGATCATGGAACTGAATTTGAAAATCAAAACTTTGAAAAATTTTGTGATGAAAAAGGAATAGGCCATAATTTCTCTGCACCTAGGACACCCCAACAAAATGGGGTAGTAGAAAGAAAAAACAGAACCCTAGAAGAAATGGCCCGTACCATGCTATGTGAAAGTAACCTTCCAAGATACTTCTGGGCAGAAGCTATTAACACAGCATGTTACATTTTAAATCGTGCTTTGATTAGACAAATTTTAAAGAAAACCCCTTATGAGCTTTGGAAAGGAAGAAAACCTAATATTACTTATTTTTATTTTTTGGTTGCCGATGTTTTGTATTAAATAATGGTAAAGAAAGACTTAAAAAATTTGATGCAAAATCAGATGAAGTAATCTTTCTTGGTTACTCCTCCACTAGTAAAGCTTTTAGAGTTTTTAACAAAAGAACCTTAGTAGTAGAGGAGTCAATACATGTTGTCTTTGATGAATCTAACGATCTTCCTTCAAGGAAGAATGAAGGTGTTGATGATGCAGATCCTCTTATAGAAGGAATGAAGGAGATCACTCTGAAGGATTCAACAATTCAAGATGATGAGGAACATGAAGACAAACAGAATGAGGAAGGTGAAGAACATCAAGAACAACCTCGAGGTACAAATGACCTACCTAAAGAATGGAGGTATATTCACAATCACCCCAAGGAGATAATTATAGGTGATCCTGAGCATGGGGTAAAAACTCATTCTTCACTTAAAGATGTATTTAATCATTATGCTTTTGTCTCTCATCTTGAACCAAAAACTATTGAAGAAGCTGAAAATGATTATAATTGGATTAATACAATGCAAGAGAAACTTAATCAATTTGAAAGAAATAATGTATGGACTTTAGTATCAAGACCTAAAAATTATTCAATAATTAGCACAAAATGGGTCTTTAGGAATAAATTAGATGAACATGGAAATGTAATAAGAAATAAAGCAAGATTGGTTGCTAAAGGTTATAATCAAGAAGAAGGAATTGATTTTGATGAGACCTTTGCACCAGTTGCTAGATTAGAGGCCATTAGACTTCTACTTGCATATGCTTGCTTTATGAAATTTAAACTATTTCAGATGGATGTCAAAAGTGTATTTTTGAATGGATATATTGCTGAAGAAGTCTATGTAGAACAACCCCCAGGTTTTGAAAATCATGCCTTTCCTAATCATGTTTTCAAATTAAATAAAGCTCTATATAGTTTGAAACAAGCACCTAGGGCTTGGTATGATAGGCTAAGCAAATTTTTACTAAATAATAATTTTTCAAGAGATAATGTAGACACAACCCTTTTCATTAAAAGAAATCAAAATGATATGTTAATTATACAAATATATGTAGATGACATTATCTTTGGGTCTACTAATGAATCTCTTTGTCAAGATTTTGCAAAGCTCATGCAGGGGAAGTTCGGGATGAGCATGATGGAAAAACTTACATTCTTCCTCGGACTCCAAATCAAACAAACAAAAGAAGGAATCTCCATCACCCAAAGCAAGTATACAAGAGAATTACTCAAAAGATTTGGAATAGAGAACTCCAAAGCAATTGGCACACCTATGAGCCCTTCATGTAAGCTTGACAAGGATGAAGAAAGTAAAAGTGTAGACTTAAAATATTATAGAGGTATGATTGGCTCTCTACTATATTTAATTGCAAGTAGACCTGATATCATGTTTAGTGTTTGTCTGTGTGCTAGATTTCAATCTAATCCTAAAGAATCTCATTTGAATGCTGTTAAAAGAATCCTTAGATATTTAAATGGTACTCAAACTCTAGGATTATGGTACTCTAAGGACTCACTAATTGATTTATTAGGATATTCAGATGCTGACTTTGCTGGATGTAGATTAGATAGAAAAAGCACTAGTGAAACTTGCCAATTTCTGGAGTTAACCTAACCTCCTGGTTTAGCAAGAAATAAAATTCAGTAGCACTGTCTACGGCTGAGGCTGAATACATTGCAGCTGGAAGTTGTTGTGCTCAAATCTTGTGGATTAAGCAACAACTCGAAGATTTTGGTATCAAACTTAATGAAACACCCATAAGATGTGATAACACTAGTACCATAAATCTTACTAAAAATCCAATTCAGCATTCTAGGTCTAAACATATTGAAATCATACATCATTTTATAAGAGAACATGTTCAAAACAAAGATATAATTCTTGACTATGTTTGTACTGAAAAACAATTAGTCGATATTTTTACAAAGGCCCTAAGTGAAGATAGATTCTGTGAAATTAGGAGAGAGCTAGGAATTCTTGATCCATCTGCTTAAATATCTTCCTAATTCCAAGGAATCAATGTCAAAAATTCTTTGAGCTTAATTTCTATCATTTCTCTTGGACCTAAAAGCTCAAGATTATCATTCTCACAACTTTTCATAGAGCAAAAATTCTTCTCCTAGAGTTTTGAATTTTTTCAAAATTTATTCATAATTTTTCTGAAATTTTGTGAATCATGAGTCGACCCCCTAGGGTCGACCCAATGGCATACTTGCAATTTTCGGCCAACGTCCCACAGGTTCATCTCTCTTTGATTAAAAACCCCGTTCATGAGCCGACCCTCTCCATCTTCGTCTTTCTCCCTCCAAAACCCGTAGTCCTCTTCTTCTTTCTCTCCAAATCCAAGGTCTAAGCCCAAGATTCTTCTCCCATCACCTCTCCACCTCAAATCGCCCCTTGGGAAAGGAGCTATTCCCAATTTTCTCCCTTGATTGGAGCGGTTGGAGCGTGCCCTAGCTTCCACCATTCTCCTCCAAATCAGGGTTTCTCTCCTCCAAAAATCCCTTTCCATCCCCTAATAACCCTCTATCTCCTCACACATTTGATCTTCCAAGTCTCCTTGCTTGTTCTAGTGGTGAGAATGGCTCCAAAAATGAAACTCCCTCAAAGAAGGAAATCGGTCCGTGAGTTGGAAGAGGGCGTGCGCAGAAAAAGACAAGCTTCTCAGACCTCTTCTGCTCCCATTCCTGCTTCGGTATCTGCTCCAGGTTCCTCTCAGTCTCCTCTAAGCCCTAGTAAAATTTTTCTATCTGTCAGAAAGGTAGAACTCGGGAAAAATATTGACTTCAGATTTTTTGAAAAAGAGGGGTTCTCCATTGGTTCAAAGATCAAAAACCAAGGTTGGAAATTTTACTGTTCACTTAAAGAAGTTACATATGTGGATTTGGTTAGAGAGTTTTATCTGAATCTGTGCTATGGGAATGGAACAGTAACATCTACTGTTAAGGGTGTTGATATCTATTTAGATCCTGTTATTTTGGGAGAGATTCTTCATTTGCCCTGTGAGGGATATTCAAACATGGAACTCCCAGTGAAGGAAGAAGGAATTAATATAATTTTAGGAGGAACCTACTCGGGAAGTCTAAATAAACTTGAAGCCAAGATCCTGTCCATTGAAATGAGGATTCTACATCAATTGGTAACAAAACTTTTCTTCCCAAGAAGTGGTAGACATGACCTCCTTTCAGGCCGAGATATCTGCATCATGTTTCATGTGCTTACCCAAACCCCCCTAAATCTCCCTGCATTAATGATTGAGGCCATGAGAGAAATACTGAATAGATCCAAGGCACATTTGCCTTTTGGTATGGCCCTCACATTGATTTTCAAGAGGTTTGGAGTTAGTTTTGAGGGAGAGGCATCAGCTAGGCTTTCTCACTCTGACACCATCAACCAACACACTTTGCATCGCATGGGATTTACTAGGACTGAAGGTGGTTGGATTAAGGGTGCAGAAGAGAGAGTTGAGGACAGAGCTGAGGAAGAAGGTCCTTCATCACCTCTCCCTGACATCAGGGCAGCATCTCCAGACATCCAGTTTATTTTAGATCCAGAGGCTGGCCCTTCAGAGTCCACTAGGAGGCACACCCCAGTCCAGCAGCCAGACAGTAGAGTATTTCCCTCAGAGATCAGATTGGCTGATGACCAGATTGAGATGATTTCTCAGCGTGTGGCTTCCTTGCTTTCTCGACAGTGGGGCACTTCAGCTTTTGCATCGGGATCCACATCATTAGATGCATCTGATCAGACTTTGATCCCCCACATCTCCACTGTATTTCAGATGATCTCAGATCAGTCAGTTTGGATTCAGCAGCTCGAGGGTTACATTTTGAGACTGATTGGGAGGGTACTTGACTTGCAGGGGCAAGTGTTAGCTCTGGCCCATCCACAGCCACAGGAGTGCACTACTGAGGTCTCAGACCATCTATGGAGGCAGCCAGACTTAGAGGAGTATTGGAGAGTGGATTTGATTTCCTGAGGAGAGAGATCAGAGGCTCTAGTGAGCATGCATCCACCCAGTTCACTGCACTGCTACAGTCTGTTTCGAGAGCTTTGAACCTTCTAGACACCATCAGGCTCTCTCTTGCAGTTCAGTCTATTGCTTCTCAGCCTTCAGGATGATCTCGCCCACCTACTCGTGCCAGCACCTCCACTCGTGGCAGAGGCAGACGGGGTAGAGGACGAGTTCTTGGTCGTGATCCTTCATCTCTCCACCCTATCTCCAATACATCTGATTCTGATCCATCCAGTCATGAGCTCTACTAGATCCTTGTAGTTAGTCTTATCTTTTGTCTCGTTCTAGGATCTATCTTTTGGGCCATGTAATGATGTTGACTGATTAACTTTTATATTTTGGTATATGTAGTGGAACAACTTTATGGTATCAGTCACTTTTTGATTATATATATATATCTACTCTTTGACTTTTAATGTATGACCTTCAAATTGAGTCACTTTCAATTGTGTGCATGCTTAAAATACTATGAATTGCTATTTCATATCTATGATATCCAATGGTATATTCTTTTGTGATTGCTGTATTCAAGGGGAGTAAACTGGTATCATAGAGAAACATTAGTAAAATGACTGTTAGTGAAATTACTATTAGTGAAAGAAGCTAAAGAAGTAACATTAGTAAAATTAATTCCATCAAAAGAAAGAAAAAGAGAAACTGTATTCAAAGAAAAAGGGGGAGTAAACAATGTTTTTTGTTGATGCTGTCAAAAAGGGGGAGAAATTAAAGAATCAAAAGCAGATTAATAAAAGAATTAAAAGTAAAATGAGTAAATTGTTAAGCAAAAGCAAATGAGCAAAAATGAGCAAACTTTAAAATTAAGTCTTAGACATGCTCTGGTACCAACATTAAGTAATCAAATGAGAATGAGCAACTTTTCAAGATGCTACGCAATTTGAAAAACAAGCAAATGAGCAAACTTTCAATTTATTAAGCAATAGGCAAATTGTTTATGCAAATGAGCAACACAAGCAAATGGGCACATGTATCACATGCCAAAAGAATCAATCTTTTTTTCAAGCAAATGCACTTATAAGTAATTTTCAAGTTGGTAGTAAATTTCCTAATTATCTTCAAACTACCTATAATGCATTTCATTCCTTTGAAATTCATGCTTATTGTTTCATATATATGCTTTTGTTCAAGTATTTTGTCATCATCAAAAAGGAAGAGATTGTTGCTCCTTGGATTGATTTTGATGATTACAAAGCATTTGAAGGGATACTAATGATTTTTGCTTGAAAAAGACTTATTGCTTTTCAAGGGCAAAATCATAATTTTACCAAAATCCTGATTTGAAAGCATCAAGTGATAGAACAAAAGATTTGTGATCCATTGGTAAAAAGTTTATTATTTTTGGACTTGTATTTTGAAAGATATTCATGTTTGAAAAATATGAGTCGACCCATGAGTCAACTCATGGCACAATGAGCTGTTTGGCACGCAGATTTTTTGGCTTGGCACAACCTGTGAGTCGACCCATGAGTCGACCCCCAAGGCATGAGTCGACCCATGCTGTTTTTAGGCCAAAAATCACAGAACCTTATCTTCTGGTTGTTTTCTGTTGTTTTTCCACAGAGGTCGACCCATGAGTCGACCCTCAGGCATGAGTTGACCCATGAGTCGACCCCTATGACGGGATTATTTCGCAATGGCTAGTTTTTAACCCATTTTAAGTACTTTTAATGCTCATTTAATGTGGTCTAACGGCTCTATTTCAGCCCAAAATATTTTCCACTATTTCTTGAAGCTATAAAAGGGACAAAAAGGTGGGAATCATGAACAAAATAATCAATAAGAGAGATTTTGAAAAAGAGATTTCAAGCAAACTTTTCAGCCCTAGCAAAAGCTCACTCGAAGCATTCAAGAAGCCTTTAATCCAAGCTCACCAACTCCTCAAGTGCACATTCAAGTCTCCAACCACCTTGAGAAAATAAAAAAGGGTCTTCTTCTTCTTGAGTAAAGTGTATTTAAAGTCTCATACGCTCATTAAAGGAGCTTTCTCTGTACTTACTTATGCTATTCATTGTTATACCTTGTTTGAGTTATTGTTTATATTTTGGAAGGGTTCGAAAACAAGGGAAGATTGATCCGAACCTTGAATCAGAGTGTATTGGGTTGGCTTATACTCGAAAAATAAGTGGACTAGCTTGGGATAGCTAGAGTCAGAGTTTTCGATGTTTGTATTCGGGTTGAATACAAGTTAGTGGATTGAAATTCCCAAGTAGGAGCTTGGGGAGTGGATGTAGGTGCAAGGTTGGCATCGGACCACTATAAATCCTTTTATTTGTGGTGTACCTAATTGCTCTTCTTTAACTCTTCATTATTCTCTTACATTCTTGCTTTTAGCCATTAGCCTTGAATTAATTTTACTCTCCCTATTTGTTTAGCTATTGTCAAACATTTTTTATAAGTCATAAGTTAAGCTTAAAATTTTTAGAAACCCAATTCACCCCCCCTCTTGGGTTGCATAGCTGGACAACAGTCTCAGTATTTATGAGAGGTTTAATTAGTGATTTGATCACTAATTAACTCAATTTGATTGAGTAATTATTTTTGGATCAAGTCTAATTGAATTGGATTCAGTTGGATTTGACTCGATTAGGTTAAGAGTTGACCAAATCGTCGAGATGGTTTGGTCCTTGATTTGATCAGGGGTTGGGCTTAATCAATTCCTGATTTGATTAAGATTTTATTGAGCCTAATTAAGCCTAATTAAGTTGGATTTAAATTAGTCTAATTGGACCTAAATTATTTGGTTCACTTAGGTTGGTTTAAATAATTAAACCACCTTGACCCAATCTCCATGCGCCACCTCACTTCCATTGCACCCATTTGAATTCATGAGAAGGAACTTCTCATGAATTATTTTTTCACGCCAAGCCCTCTCCACGCCCCACTTTAATGTGCCATATGAATGGATAAGGATGATTGGTTGGCCATTCAAATTCAAAATAAAGTTTTAATTTGAATGGGCAATCAATCTTTGCATCTTATCCCTTTTTTTACGCCCCATTTATTACATGAGAAAAAATTTCTCATGAAATCACTCCATGCACAATTTAAGCCATGCCTCATACCTTTAGTGGATAAGGGATGAGTTGGTGTCCATTTGAATTCAAAATTTGATTTGAATTCAAATATGCAATTACTCATCTTTATCCTTTCTTTTGGATAAGACGTTTGACGTGGTTATAAAAGGAGGAGAAGAGTGGGGCGTGTAAGAAGAAAATTTTTGGAGAAAAATTTTGGGGTGTGAGGAAGTCTTGTGCGTGAGAAGGAAATCTATATCCTTTCAAGAGAAAAAGAAAAAAAAGAAAGAAAAGTGGGTGCAAGGTTTCCAGTGAGTTCCCTAGAGTTTTAGCCCGGGGTTCGGAAAGTGAGAAAGTGAGCTACGAGTATCGTGAGCCCACAAAATCTTAGAGAGATCTTCAACATCCTCTCTAGCATGTCTGTTGATGATCCAAAGTATCTGAAGAATCGACAGACATCGATCGAAGGAGTTCGATCAGCATCGCCGTCAAAAGGGCTCTACAACGAGCTAGCACTCGTGAGGAGTCGATCAGACTGGAAGCTTCGTGTGGATGATCCGTAGAGGTCAGACACGCTGTATGACTGTATCGCGATGATCAGACTCTCCCGACGGTGATCAGATTGCGGCGATCTACTACCCGCACAAAGGTATTATGTTCTGAACACATTATAGTAAAGTGTTTACTGTTTGAATTTGAAATTCAAATTTAAATGAATGCATGCTATATATCATATTTAGATCCTAGTGTAGGATAAATTTATGTTAATTAATTAGATTAATTAATATTTTTTTGCTGTAAAATCATAATTTTGAAAAAGTTTTAAAATTACCATTTTACCCCTGCACTGAATTTTTCCTACAATCCTTGTATTAGTGTCTCTACACAAGTGGTTGTGAGATCAACTACCCTCATTTCTGAGTATCCTCATGCCAGTCTTACCAGTATCATTGATCCCCGACTCAATATACCAACGACTAGGAATATTTTAGGTTAGGGCTATCAAGGATTTACGTCTCACTGGCATGATCTCATCATAGTCTTAAAACCATTGTCCAGACCTATGGGGTTCATTATAATCTTAAAATTAATAAGATACATCATATAATGAATCAAAAATATCTATTTCATTAATAATATTAATATCAATTATATAAGTTTGGAAGATAAATTACAACAAACATCCGATCGCATCCCATATGCGATTGATTTATAGGGCATTATTCTTTCAATCTCCTACTTGCACTAAAATCAATTGCCCCTATACTTGATACCCATACTATCAAGATGGTGGTCAAACTGCTGCATTGACAAGAACTTAGTGAACGGATCTGCTATATTGTTCTTAATGTCAACTCACTCCATGATTATATCGCATCTTTCAACTATCTTCCGAACAAGATAGTACCATCTTAGGATGTGCTTAGATTTATGATGAGACCTTGGTTTTTTGGCTTGAGAAACTACCTCAGTATTGTCACAATAAAGAGGCACTGGTTGTTCAACCCTCGAAACTATACCCAACTCAGTGATGAATTTCTTCATCCAGACGGCCTCCTTAGCAGCCTCACTTGCAGCAATATACTCAGTCTCAGTGATTGAGTCAGCAACAGTTTACTATTTGAAATTTTTCTAACATACTACACCACCATACAAGATGAACACATACCCAGATATGGATTTGCTATCATCTGGATCAGATTGAAAACTAAAATCGGTATAACCTTTCAGTTCTAAATCAGATCCACTATGTTGCTCCTAGATTGATTTTGATGACTACAAAACAGTTTGAAGGGATACAAATATTTTTTATTTGAAAAAGACCTTATGCTCTACAGGGACAAAATCATAATTTCATCAAAACTCTGATTTGATAGCATCATCGTGTAGAACAAATGATATGTAATCTATTGGTGAAAGTTTCATGGTTTTTGGACTTATATTTTTGGAGTTATGAAGGTTTGAAGTTCATGAGTCGACTCATGAGTCAACTCATGAAACTATGAGCTGATTGGCACGCAAAGATTAGCCATGGCACGCTGGTTTTCTGGCTTGGCACGACATGTGAGTCGACTCATGAGTCGACCCACAAGGCATGAGTCGACTCATGAGTCGACTTCTGCTGTTTTGGACCAAGAAAATCCAGAAACCAAATCTCTGGACTTTGCAACAGAGGTCGACTCATGAGTCGACCCCTGAGGCATGAGTCGACTCATGAGTCGACTCATATGACGGGATTTGCTTGTAACGGCTAGTTTTTGGCCAGATTGGTTGCTTTTTAATGCTGCTTTTTATGCTCTAACGGCTCTTTTTCTGCCTAGTTTGTTTTCCCTTGTCTCTTAAGGCTATAAAAGGTTTCAAAAGGTGGAAAATAAAAAGTAGAGAGATCCAAATATCCAAGAGGCATTCAAGTGATTTGAAAAGAGAAAATCAAGAGCATTCAAGAGGGCATTCAAGTGCATTCAAGAGAAGGTTTTTCAAGCCAACTACTCAACATCATACAAGAGCTCATTTAAAAGCCTTCAAGAAGCCATCAATCAAGCTCACCAACTCCTCAAGCATTTACTTCATCTCTCATCCACTTTGAGGAAATCCAAGAGGGGCTTCTTCATTTGAGTAAAGCGTATTTATTATTATATTCGCTCACTTAAGGAGCTATTCTTGTACTTATTTGTGCTCTAAACTGATTTTATCTTGTGAGTAATTGTTTTTGTTTTGGAGGGTTTCCAAAACAAGGAAAGGTTGATCCAAACCTGAAATCGGAGTGTATTGGGTCGGCTTGTACCTGGAAAATAAGTGGACTAGCTTGGGATAGCTAGTGTCAGAGTTTCCGACGGTTGTATTCGGGTTGAATACAAAGTATAGTGGATTGAAATTTCCAAGTAGGAGCTTGGGGAGTGGATGTAGGTGCAAGGTTGGCACCGAACCACTATAAATCATTGTGTTTGTGGCATGCTTTATTGTTTCTCTTTAATTCTCCATTATATCCTTGCATTCTTGTTTTAAGTAATTAATCTCAAACTAAAGTCTCTCTCCTCATTCATCAAGCTTTTGATATATAACTTTTACAAGTAATTAGTTAAGCCTAAAATTTTTAAAACCCAATTCACCCCCCCTCTTGGGTTGCATAGCTGGGCAACAAGTGGTATCAGAGCCCGGTGCTCTAGCCCTTCTTTGATCTAACAATCAAAGAGCCAAAGATCTATGGCAACCCACGTCGGCACTTCTCTAGCCGAGGGGCAATCTACCAACCGACCTCCACTTTTCAATGGGTCTAATTACACCTATTAGAAAGCTCGGATGAAGATTTTCATACAAGCACTAGACTATGATATGTGGAGTATCATAGTGAACGGTCCACACACACCCACCAAGATAATAGATGGTGAGGAGTCAACCAAACCCGAAAGAGAATGGGATGAGGTTGATAAGAAATTGGCACAGTTAAATGCTAAAGCTATGAATGTTCTTTATTGTTCACTTGATGCAAATGAATTTAATCGCATTTCTACCTGTGCATCTGCTAAAAAAATATGGGATAGGTTAGAAGTAACCCATGAGGGAACAAATCAAGTAAAGGAGTCTAAAATAAACATGCTTGTACATAAATATGAGTTATTTAAAATGGAGCATGATGAGTCCATAACTGCTATGTTTACTCGCTTTACTGACATAATTAATGGTTTGAAGAGTCTTGGCAAATCTTATACTAACAGTGAGCTTGTAAGGAAGATTCTCAGGTCATTGCCAAGAACCTGGGAAGCCAAGGTGACTGCTATCCAAGAAGCAAAGGACTTGAACACTCTACCTCTAGAAGAGCTTCTTGGATCCTTGATGACTCACGAGCTTAGCATGAAGCAACATCAAGAGGATGAAGTCAAAAAGAAGAGAACCATTGCCCTCAAATCCACAGCCTCTCCTGATGAAGAAACTGACGACACAGAAGATGAAGAACAGGATGAAGAAATGGCACTCATCACCCGAAGATTCAAGAAGTTCTTAAGAAAGAGGAAACAGGGGATGAGAAAGAGACCTTTCACAAAAGGAGAACAAAGCAAAGAGAAAGAAAAAGATCAACCCCTTATATTCTATGAGTGCAAGAAGCCGGGGCATTTCAAATTCGAATATCCACAATTGAAGAAAGGTCCCAAAAAGTTCAAAAAGAAGGCAATGATGGCCACATGGAGTGCGAGCGACGACTCAAGCTCCGATGAGGAGACCTCAACAGAACAAGCCAACCTGTGCCTTATGGCACACGATAATGAGGTAATTTCTGAAACCCCTAGTGAATTTACTTTTGAAGAATTGCATGAAGCCTTCAATGATTTAATTGATGAATTGAAGAAACTAGGAATGAAAAACAAAGAACTAAAATTGAAAAATCAGTCTTTAGTAAAACAAGCAGAAAATCTTTCAATTGAAAAATCTACTTTGCTTCAAGAGAACCAAAGCCTAAAGAATGATATTAATAAGCTGAAACCTATAGTAGATAAATTCACCTTAAGTTCAAACAAACTAAATATGATTCTTGAAAATCAAAAGGCCGTATATGATAAGGCCGGACTTGGCTATAACCCCTTAAAGAAATAAAAATTTCTGAAAAATATTTATGTAAATTATTCAAGTAACAAGCCTACCAATACTACTTGTTTTAAATGTGGTAGAATAGGACATAAATCTTACACTTGTGCAAACATAACTGTAAAGAAAATATGGGTTCCAAAAGGAACCATCTTGACTAACCAAAAAGGACCCAAGAAAGCTTGGGTACCTAAAACAAAAACTTGATATTTGTTTGCAGGTGTGTCTAGCATCCCATGGAGAAAACAGAAAATGGTATCTGGACAGTGGATGCTCGAGACACATGACTGGTGATGAATCACAATTCATCACGCTTGATGCTAAGGATGGAGGGATGGTCACCTTTGAAGATAATGGCAAAGGAAAGATCATCGGGATAGGTAACATTGGTATCACTCCCTCCAAATATATTGAAAATATTTTGTTAGTTAAAGGTTTAAAGCATAACTTACTTAGCATTAGTCAATTTTGTGATAAAGGGTATAAAGTAGTTTTTGAATCATCTGTTTGTATTGTGACTAGTCCTATTAATGATGGCATCAAATTTATAGGACATAGACATGGCAATGTTTATATGGTAGATCTAAATGATTTAGCCAAATTAGACATGCAATGCCTAGTATCCTTAAATGCTAAAGTTAATGAGACTAGTTGGCTTTGGCATCGTAGACTTGCTCACATTAGCATGCATTCTCTTTCAAAATTAATTAAGAAAGAATTAGTTCATGGCTTGCCTAAACTGAATTTTGAAAAAGATAGGATTTGTGATGCATGTCAACTAGGTAAGCAAACTAGAGTTTCATTTAAATCCAAAAACATTGTTTCAACTTCTAGACCATTAGAGCTTTTGCATATGGATTTATTTGGACCAACTAGAACCACAAGTCTAGGAGGAAAACGATATGGTTTTGTAATAATAGATGATTATTCACGTTTTACTTGGGTTTTCTTTTTGGCACACAAAGATGAAACTTTTCATATTTTCACTAAATTTCATCGAAAAGTCACTAATGAAAAAGGATTTTCAATTCAAAATATTAGAAGTGACCATGGAACTGAATTTGAAAATCAAGATTTTGAAAAATTTTGTGATGAGAATGGAATCGGCCATAACTTCTCTGCTCCTAGAATACCCCAACAAAATGGGGTAGTTGAAAGGAAAAACAGAACCTTAGAAGAAATGGCCCGTACCATGCTTTGTGAAAGCAACCTTCCAAGATATTTTTGGACGGAAGCTATTAACACAGCATGTTACATTTTAAATCGTGCTTTGATCAGACAATTTTTAAAGAAAACCCCCTATGAACTTTGGAAAGGAAGAAAACCAAATATTGCATATTTTCATGTTTTTGGCTGTCGATGTTTTGTATTAAATAATAGCAAGGAAAGACTTGGTAAATTTGATGCAAAATCAGATAAAGCAATCTTTCTGGGTTACTCCTCTACTAGTAAAGCTTTTAGAGTTTTTAATAAAAAAACTTTAGTAGTTGAGGAGTCCATTCATGTTGTCTTTGATGAATCTAACGATCTTCCTTCAAGGAAGAATGAGGGTGTTGATGATGCAGATCCATTAATAGAAGGTATGAAGGAGATCACTCTGAAAGATTCAGCCACTCCAGAGGACAAGGAACAAGAAGACAAACAAGATGAGATAGGTGAGGAAATTCAAGAACAACCTCAAGGTACAAATGACCTACCCAAGGAATGGAGGTATGTTCACAACCACCCTAAGGAGTTAATTATTGGTGATCCTATGCATGGTGTAAAAACTCGCTCTTCACTTAGAGATGTGTTTAATCATTGTGCTTTTGTATCTCATTTTGAACCTAAAACTATTGAAGAAGCTGAAAAAGATCATAATTGGATTAATGCAATGCAAGAGAAACTTAATCAATTTGAAAGAAATAATGTTTGGACTTTGGTTTCAAGACCTAAAAACTGTTCAATAATTGGCACAAAATGGGTCTTTAGAAACAAATTAGATGAGCATGGTAATGTAATTAGAAATAAAGCAAGATTGGTTGCTAAAGGATATAATCAAGAAGAAGGGATTGATTTTGATGAAACCTTTGCACCAGTAGCTAGATTAGAAGCCATTAGACTTCTACTTGCATATGCTTGCTTTATGAAATTCAAATTGTTTCAAATGGATGTTAAAAGTGCATTTTTAAATGGATTTATTGCTGAAGAAGTTTATGTAGAACAACCCCCTGGATTTGAAAATCATGCCTTTCCTAATCATATTTTTAAATTAAATAAGGCTTTATATGGATTAAAACAAGCACCTAGAGCATGGTATGATAGACTAAGCAAATTTTTACTAAATAATGGTTTTTCAAGAGGTAATGTAGATACAACCCTCTTTATCAAAAGAAATCAAAATGATATGTTAGTTATACAAATTTATGTTGATGACATAATTTTTGGGTCTACTAATGAATCCCTTTGTCAAGACTTTGCTAAGCTTATGCAGGGGGAGTTCGAGATGAGCATGATGGGAGAACTCACCTTCTTCCTCGGACTCCAGATCAAACAATCAAAAGAGGGAATCTCCATCACCCAAAGCAAGTACACCAAGGAACTACTCAAAAGATTTGGAATGGAGAACTCCAAACCCATTGGCACACCAATGAGTCCCTCATGTAAGCTTGACAAGGACGATGAAGGTAAATATGTAGACTTAAAATACTATAGAGGTATGATTGGATCATTATTATATTTAACTGCAAGTAGGCCTGATATCATGTTTAGTGTTTGTTTATGTGCTAGATATCAATCTAATCCTAAAGAATCTCATTTGAATGCTGTTAAAAGAATCCTTAGATACTTAAATGGTACTCAAACTTTAGGGTTATGGTACTCTAAGGACTCACAAATAGATTTATTAGGATATTCTGATGCTGACTTTGCTGGATGTAAACTAGATAGAAAAAGCACAAGTGGAACTTGTCAATTTCTTGGAGTTAACCTAATCTCATGGTTTAGCAAGAAACAAAATTCGGTAGCACTGTCTACGGCTGAGGCCGAATACATTGCAGCCGGAAGTTGTTGTGCTCAAATCTTGTGGATTAAGCAACAACTCGAAGACTTTGGAATTAAACTTAATGAAACACCAATAAGATGTGACAACACAAGTGCCATAAATCTATCTAAAAATCCTATTCAACACTCAAGATCCAAACATATTGAAATAAGACATCACTTCATAAGAGAACATGTTCAAAACAAAAATATAATTCTTGAATATGTTTGCACCGAAAATCAATTAGCTGATATCTTTACAAAGGCCCTTAGTGAGGATAGATTCTGTGAAATTAGGAGAAATCTAGGAATTCTTGATCCATTTGCCTGAATTAATTTTCAAATTCCAATGATTTATGGTCAAAATTTCCTAAGAGCTCAATTTCCAACACCTTTCTTGGTCCCAAAAGCTCAAGTTTTTCATTCTAAAAACTCATCTTAGAGCTAAACTCCTTCTCCCCAAATTTCAAATTTTTCTGGAATTTATTCACATTTTTCTTGATTTTCTGAACTTCATGAGTCGACCCCCATGAGTCGACTCAATGGCAAACTTGTAATTCCCAGCAACTTCCAACGGGCTGAAGGGTTTATATTTTGAATTACTGTTCGTGAGCCGACCCTCACGCTCGTCTTCCTCCTTCCGAAATCCATTCTCCCTTCTCCCATTTGCTCCATTTCCAAGGCTTGAGCTAGTGGAACTCCTCCCGCCTCCTCTCCACCGCAAATAGCCACTCCGGGAAAGGTTCTTTTGTGACCTCTTCCCTTGTTCTTCACGGTTGGAGCGTGCCCTAGCACTCCACCGTCCCTCTCAAATCCACTCATTCTCTCCTCCAAAAACTCAAATCACTCTCTTGTGATCCTTCCTCCACTCTCTCACTTGCTCCTCAAGTCTCCTCGCCTGGTATTGAAGAGGTTATGGAACCAAAAATGAAACTTCCCCAAAGGAGAAAGTCTGTCCGGGAACTTGAAGAAAGTGTCAGAAGGAAAAGGCAAGCGGCACAGTCCTCCTCTGCTCCCGCTCCAGCTTCAGTTCAAGGTCCTTCACAGTCCTCTCAAACTCCCAGTAAGAACCCTCTCTCAGATAGAAAAGTAGAAACCGGGAAAAACATTGACTTCCGGTTCTTTGAAAGTGAGGGATTTTCTTTAGCAAGTAAGATCAAAAATCAGGGATGGAGCTTTTACTGTTCACTCAAAGAAGTCACCTTTGTTGACCTTGTTAGGGAGTTTTATCAGAATCTTATTTATGGAAATGGGTCAGTAACTTCAACTGTGAAAGGGATTGATATCTGTCTGGATCCTGTCATTTTAGGGGAGATTTTACACTTACCTAGTGAAGGTTATGCATACATGGAACTCCCCGTGAAAGAAGAAGGTATAAGTGTTATACTTGGAGGAACCTACCAAGGGAATTTGAATAAACTAGAGGCTCCCACCAAACTGTCTCATGTTGATACCTTCAACCTACACACCTTGCATCGAATGGGGTTCACAAAAAGTGGTGGTGGTTGGATCAGGGGAGCTGAGGAAAGAACAGAAGAAAGAGCAGAAGAGAGAGCAGAAGAAAGAGCTGAGGATACAACAGGAGTCAGAGCTGAAGAAGAAGAAGGTCCATCATCTCCTGTTCATGACTTCAGGGCAGCTTCACCAGATATACAGTTCTTTCCGGATCCAGAGGCTGGCCCTTCTGAGTTTACCAGGATACCCACACCTGTGCATCAGCCAGAGAGCAGAGCACCTCCGCCAGAGTTCACACTGTCCGATTATCAGATTGAGCGGATTGCACAGCGTATGGTCTCTTTGATGTCGAGTCAGATGAGCAGTACTTCATTTGTACCAGGGGCTACTTCTACTGATCAGACTTTGACTCCCCACATCTCCACAGTATATCAGATGATGGCAGATCAGTCCATGAGGATTCAGCAGCTTGAGGACACTGTACTGAGACTGACTGGCAGAGTTCTCGAGTTACAGGGGCAGGTCTTCGATTTGGCACACCCTCAGCCTCAGGAGTCTACGATTGAGGTCACTGATCTCACTGCAGAGGCCGGCAGACTCAGAGGAGCTCTTGAGGGCGGTTATGAGTTACTGAGGAAGGAGATCAGAGGATCAAGTGAGCAAGCTACTACTCAGTTCACTGCACTTCTCCAGGCTGTCTCCAGGGCACTGACTGTACTTGACTCCATCAGACTTACCCTTTCAGTTCAGTCCCTAGCTTCTCAGCGTTCTCAGCCACCCAGTTCCTCCCGTTCGCCTGCTCGTGCCAGTTCTTCCTCTCGTGCCAGAGGCAGACGAGGTCGAGGACGCATCTCAGATCCAGATCCATCTGCTCCTTATCACATTTCTGATGATTCTGATCATTGATCATTTCTAGATCCTAGGTCTTAGTGTTTAGTCCTCTCTAGGATCTGTATTTTTGGGGCCATGTATTGACATGAGCTAGTTGACTTTGTATGATACTTTTTATGTTACAATCTATGTACTGAAACAATTATGGCTTTACCTTTGGAATGATGATTATCTTACTTTGGTTATATATTCTCTTTTGTGAAATATTGTCTTCTCTTTATGGTATTATCATTTTATGATTGCTGTTAATAGTTGCTTCATTAAGGGGGAGCAAACCCTACAAGAGGAGAAATTAAAGAATGCTTCAGAAAAAGGACTTAACCTTGTTTGATGATGTCAAAAAGGGGGAGAAATTAAACACAAAGAAATCCATCAAAAGCAAACACTACAAATTATGAGAAATTAATACATTGACAATTTTAAGTACAAATGCTAAATATACTGCAAATAAGTAACTTTTAAAATTACTCATACTCTGATTTGCTGTAAACCATTGAATATGCTTTGATAGGCTTTCAAATTCCAAACCCACTCTGATATATTGAATACATTGCTCTAATACTTTGACAATTTTTTTACTACTCCGATACATTACTCAATTTTACTCTGATACATTGAAAAACTGTTTTTATTACTCTGATACTTTGCAAAATTTTTCTCTGATACTTTGTAAAATTGTTTTCCCTACACTGATACATTGCAGGATTTTCATTTCTCTTGCTCTGATACATCTTAAACTTAAATGATCTAATACTCTTTCCAAATCAACTATTAAATATGCTTTGGCACACATGACTAGTTTTGAGAATTGAGAAATTTTTTTTTTCTTGCTCTGATAATAAAATCAAATTTTCTGCTCTAACACCAAAACAATAATCCAATGAGCATATCTTCCAATCTTTAAGCAAATGGACAATCCATTTATGCATACAACCATTTGTATCACATGCCAAAAGAATCATACTCTTTTCAAGCATATGCACCTAAAATACAATCTGTTGAAATTCATGTTTCAGAAAAATGCTTTTGTTCAAATGTTTTGTCATCATCAAAAAGGGGGAGATTGTTGCTCCTAGATTGATTTTGATGACTACAAAACAGTTTGAAGGGATAAAAATATTTTTTATTTGAAAAAGACCTTATGCTCTACAGGGGCAAAATCGTAATTTCATCAAAACTCTGATTTGATAGCATCATCGTGTAGAACAAATGATATGTAATCTATTGATGAAAGTTTCATGGTTTTTGGACTTATATTTTTGGAGTTATGAAGGTTTGAAGTTCATGAGTCGACTCATGAGTCAACTCATGAAACTATGAGCTGATTGACATGCAAAGATTAGCCATGGCACGCTGGTTTTCTGGCTTGGCACGACCTGTGAGTCGACTCATGAGTCGACCCACAAGGCATGAGTCGACTCATGAGTCGACTTCTGCTGTTTTGGGCCAAGAAAATCCAGAAACCAAATCTTTGGACTTTGCAACAGAGGTCGACTCATGAGTCGACCCCTGAGGCATGAGTCGACTCATGAGTCGACTCATATGACGGGATTTGCCTGTAACGGCTAGTTTTTGGCCAGATTTGGTTGCTTTTTAATGCTGCTTTTTGTGCTCTAACGGCTCTTTTTCTGCCTAGTTTGTTTTTCCTTGTCTCTTAAGGCTATAAAAGGTTTCAAAAGGTGGAAAACAAAAAGTAGAGAAATCCAAATATCCAAGAGGCATTCAAGTGATTTGAAAAGAGAAAATCAAGAGCATTCAAGAGGGCATTCAAGTGCATTCAAGAGAAGGTTTTTCAAGCCAACTACTCAACATCATACAAGAGCTCATTTAAAAGCCTTCAAGAAGCCATCAATCAAGCTCACCAACTCCTCAAGCATTTACTTCATCTCTCATCCACTTTGAGGAAATCCAAGAGGGGCTTCTTCATTTGAGTAAAGCGTATTTATTGTTGTATTCGCTCACTTAAGGAGCTATTCTTGTACTTATTTGTGCTCTAAACTGATTTTATCTTGTGAGTAATTATTTTTGTTTTGGAGGGTTTCCAAAACAAGGAAAGGTTGATCCGAACCTGAAATCGAAGTGTATTGGGTCGGCTTGTACCCGGGAAATAAGTGGACTAGCTTGGGATAGCTAGTGTCGGAGTTTCCGACGGTTGTATTCGGGTTGAATACAAAGTATAGTGGATTGGAATTCCCAAGTAGGAGCTTGGGGAGTGGATGTAGGTGCAAGGTTGGCACCGAACCACTATAAATCATTGTGTTTGTGGCATGCTTTATTGTTTCTCTTTAATTCTCCATTATATCCTTACATTCTTGTTTTAAGTAATTAATCTCAAACTAAAGTCTCTCTCCTCATTCATCAAGCTTTTGATATATAATTTTTACAAGTAATTAGTTAAGCCTAAAATTTTTAAAACCCAATTCACCCCCCCTCTTGGGTTGCATAGCTGGGCAACACACTATATATCAGAAAAATATCTCTAGTCCTTCTCAAGTACTTGAGTATGTTTTTCACAGCTTTCTAATGATCCTCCCTGTGATCAGCCTAAAATCTGCTTACAATGCCCAAGACATAAGCTACATCAGGCTTGGTACATAACATAGCATACATAATTGATTCTACTACCGAAGCATAAGGAATAGAACTCATTCTATTTCTCTCTTCAGGTGTCTTAGGAGATATCTTCTTAGAGAGTTGTATGCCATAACCTATGGGCAAGTAACCTCTTTTACTTTCCTCTATGTTGAACCACTTCAATACAAGGTCAATATACCTCGACTGGGACAAGCCTAGCATTCTTTTTGATTGATCCCTATAGATCTTTATACTAAGTATATAGGATGCTTTACCCAAATCTTTCATGAAAAACTTTTATGATATCCAAGTCTTGATCGATTGCAACATCGAGATATTATTCTCAATGAGCAATATGTCATCCACATACAAGATTAGGAAGACAATAGCACTCCTACTAGTCTTCTCATACACACAAGATTCATCCATATTTTTGATGAAGCCAAACGATTTAACTATCTCATCAAAATGAATGTTCCAGCTCCTCGATGCTTGCTTAAATACATAAATGGATCTATTCAGCTTACATATCTGATTTGCTCTCCCACTTGAGATAAATCCCTCTGGCTAAGTCATATAGACTTCTTCTCCAAGATTTCTATTGAGGAAGGTAGTCTTGACATCCATCTGCTAGATCTCATAGTCATGGTATACTGCAATAGCAAGCATTATTCGAATAGACTTGAGCATGGCTATCGGTGAAAAGATTTCTTCATAATCAATATCTTGTTTTTGTCTGAAACCTTTTACCACTAGCCTGACCTTATAGGTCTCTACCTAGCCATCAGCTCCAATCTTCTTTTTGAAGATCTATTTGCAGTCTATTGGGATCACACCCTCATGTGCACCAACCAAAATCCATACTTGGTTAGCATACATGGAGTCCATTTCGGATTTTATGGTATTTAGCCACTTGTCAGAGTCACTACACATGACAGCTTTTGAGTAGATCGTGGGATCATCATTCTCAATGATGTGGGTTATGTTGTCATTCTTAATGATAAACTCATATTTGAGTGATACATTACATACTCTACTCGACCTTCAGAGAGGAGGTGTGTGTACTAGCTGTGCCTTAACAATGGGTATATCTAGTTAAGAACAATCTGGTGAATCCTAGATGGATTGTAGGTTTTGAACTTTCTCAAGTTCAATAGACCTCCCACTGCCTCTTTCTTAGATAAACTCTTTCTCTAAGAAAATGATATGCCTACCAACAAACACCTTTTGTTGAGTAGGGTTATAGAAGTAGTATCCTATACTCTCGTTAGGATAACCTATAAACCTGCACATTTTTGATCTAACATCCAGCTTATGTCCATCAACATTTTTCACATAAATCGGACAACCCCAAATCTTAATATGCTTAAGATGGGTCTTTTTGTAGGAACCAGATCTAGGGTTTCAGGGTTAGATCTTGAAACTTTTTCAAGATCATACAGCGGAAGACTAAAATAAATCAATATTATTTTCTAAAATCAGAGAATCTCTAGATCTAAGATCCTATTACATGATTATTATATAGCATTAAATTAAAAATTAAAATATATAAATATAGCATGAACTACATGTTGATCATATCAACATATTTCTACACTACATCTAATGTATGTATTAAACAATAGATCAGATCTATTACCTTGCAAGTTAGACATTCTAACCTTGCTGATCTGGGCTTGAGGATGATATTGTAAGCCGCACACGTGTCCGACCTCTAGGAGTCATCCACACGAGCCCACGAATCTCGATCAGGAGTCCTGCTTCAGAAAATCAGCACAGTATGCTAGTACTGCGCTGATCCTTCTTTGATGGTTGATCAGGTGCCTCCTTCTTCTTGATTTGGACTCTTCCAAAGATGAAAAGTAGAAGGAGGAGTTTTAGATCTGAGATGCTCTCAGAAAACTCAAGATGGAGGGAGGAAAGATATGAAAACAAACAACCCTAGAAGAAGACCCTCTTCTTCTTCTCATTTCTCTCTCTAGATATCCTAACTAGTATCTTTTATATCTCCACGACCCAAAGGTATTTCTCTCTGATTTTTAGGTGACCCAAAGGTCTCTCAAATCTATATCTTTATCAAAAATTTTATGAAGAAACTCATTTTATATAGAGAGATATGATAGAGTCCTTGTCTCGGTCAAATACCTAGTCAAGGCTTATCCAAATATGGCAAGTTAAGGGGCGCCCAACTCTTGAGCACCTCCTCCTTATTTTTGTGCATGGATTATCAGCAAAGGATGCACAATGTGTATCCTAAAGTTCATGAAAATTTTAGAAAAAATTTGGATAAATTCGGTGCAAAATTGAAAGAGTTTTGGATTTCTAAAACTCTATCTCATAGAATTCGAAATCCAAACTTATTCCTCTTTGATTTGATCCAAACCACCTTTCATGTAAGAAAGTAGAGAGGAGACCTTTTGTGAACATGGGAGAGACCTGGGAGAGAGCTTTTGTTGCACAAAATAAGAGGAGATTGGCGTTGAATGAGAGAGAGGGTGTGGGGAAGGCTTATGTGGTGCAAGGTGGAATCCTAGTCTTACTAGGATTCTATCTTATGACTTGTTTTAATTTGGTTTCTCAAACTAAATCAAACCAAAATTAGATCAACCTAATTAAAATAGGTCTTAACCCAATTAAGAATCTAATTTAATCAGATTAAATTAGATTTAAATCTGATTTAATTTTTTAATCAAATTAGAAATTAGATTGACCCAAGTCCTAGTTGAACTAGGACTAGTTTTTCCTTGCACTTGGCTTATCCAATAAATCAATTGGACTTATCCAATCAAGCCCAAACCAAATATAATTAAATCATATTTAATTAGACTTAATCTCAGCCCATTGGCTTAATCAAATTAAGCCAACTAGCAATTGAATTGCTAATCGATCCTCCTGCAACACTTGCACTGGGTTAAATGTCAATCGTATTGATCATTTAATCCTAGAACGATTCTTAATCGTTGATCAACCATCCGATCGGATCATGAACTCTAATGTGTGTGACCTCATAGGTCCGAACTTAAGTCGGTAGCATAGGAATAAATTTTTGTACCAATCGAAGTGACCATCTAGCAATGGTACTCGATGATCGGATAGGTCGAATGTGTAGAACAATATCCTTAGAACCCATGCGGATATAGTTTTCATATAATTCATCCCCTTGACCAAAATGATCATAGGACATCCCAGAGTTCAACTGTCAACTCTGATTAGGTTGTCCACATTGTATTTCAAAATATCAAATCTATCTGATGGATTACCCTGGCCAAGGTTTTGCTAAATTGAAATACAGCGACTCATTCTTCTCCAACTCTTGGAGTGGTCAATCCCATCTCGATCACACACTGACTTCGCAAGTACTTGACTGTGCCCAGAAGCCTTCCATCCCTGAATTAAAAATTCAGTTAGTCCAGTACCAAAGCACAGTGAGTTGCTTGCAAGTCATTGAGGTGATCTCAAGTCTTAGGGACACTTATACCTATATCCCATCAGAGACATTCTCGACAGCAGAATACTCTGGAGTTGGTCACGTTCAATGATGATGTACCAGTACATCTCAGCCACACAGCTTCCTTCGCGGCATCCGATGCTGTGATGTACTCCGCTTCACAAATAGAGTCCGCCACAGTATGTTGCTTGGAACTCTTCCAGCAGATGGCTCCACCATTCAGAGTAAAGATATAACCCGACACGCTCCTGCTGTCATCATGGTCAGATTGGAAGCTAGAGTCTGTGAACCCCACAAGTTTCAGATCTGACTCGCCATAAACCAACCATTGATCCTTAGTATTTCTCAAATACTTAAGGATGGCTTTAACCACTTTTCAGTGATTTTCTTCAGGATCAGATTGGTATCTACTCACTACTCCTAGTGAGTATGCCACATCTGGTCTTGTACATGTCATGGCGTACATGATAGATCCTACGGCTGAAGCATATGGGACTCTACTCATACGCTCTCTCTCTTGAGGAGTTGTCGGACAATCCTTCTTAGAGAGAGAAATTCCTTGGCCTATCGGTAGATAGCCCTTCTTGGAATTCTCCATACGAACCTCTTCAGCACAGTGTCTATGTGCATGGACTGGGATAACCCAAGTATCCTTTTAGATCTATCCCTATAGATCTTCATCCATAGGATGTAGGATGCTTCACCTAAGTCCTTCATGGAAAACTGTGATGACAACCAAACTTTTATTCCCTGTAGTGCAGGGATGTCATTCTCGATTAAGAGAATGTCATCCACGTACAAGACAAGGAATACCACAACTGGACCATTTGCCCATTTATAGATGCAGGGCTCTTCTCCATTCTTAATGAAGCCATACGTTTTGATCACCTTATCAAAATGCATGTTCCAACTCTAAGAAGCTTGCTTCAATCCATAAATGGATCTCTGAAGCTTGCACACCTTGGACTCATCTGTGGATGTAAACCCCTCAGGTTGTATCATATACACCTCTTCGGTCAGCTCTTCATTCAGGAAAGCTGTCTTTACATCCATCTGCCAGATCTCATAATCCAGATGGGCATCTATTGCAAGCATTATCCGAATGGATTTGAGCATTGCCACAGGAGAAAATGTCTCGTCATAGTCAATACCATAACGTTGACGATACCCCTTGGCGACCAGATGGGCTTTATAGGTCTCCACCTTTTCATCTGCGCTCCTCTTCTTTTTGAAGACTCATTTACACCCAATGGGTTTAACCCTTTCAGGTGGGTCAACCAATGTCCATACATCGTTGACCTTCATGGACTCCATTTCGGATTTCATGGCTTCAAGCCATTTCTCGGAATCAGGTCTCTGCATTGCATCCATATAGGTGATCGGATCCTCATTATTCTCATCAAGTTTGATGGGATCACCATCTCAGACCAAGAAATCATAGTATTTTATCCGACTGATGCGGTACTCTATCGGATCGCCTTAATGATGCAGGTACATTGGGCTTCGGATCTGATCTAATCATATTCGACTCAGGTTCAGCTATTGATGTCGATCCTTCTACCTGTTGAACTTCATCAAGTTCAACCTTAGAGGCAATGGTTCCTTCATCAAGGAACTCCTTTTCTAAAAAGATTACCTTAAGGCTGACGAACACCTTTTGTTCATCAGTATGGTAGAAAAAATATCCTTTTGTCTCTTTGGGGTACCCTATGAATGAGCATTTGTCAGACCTAGGTCCAAGTTTGTCTGTGACTAATCGTTTGACATAGGCTGGGCACCCCCAGACCCTAAGGTGTGAAAGTGCTGGCTTACGTCCCGTCTCTATCTCATATGGAGTCTTAATTACAGACTTACTTGGAACCCTATTTAACAGATCACAGGCCGATTCGAGTGCATATCCCTAGAAGGATATCGGCAAGCTAGCAAAACCCATCATGGATCGGACCATGTCTAACAGAGTTTGATTCCTTTTTTCAGACACACCATTATGCTTTGATGTTCCTAGAGGAGTCCATTGGGAGAGAATCCCATTCTCTCCTAGATATGTAAGAAACTCACTAGAAAGGTATTCTCCTCCTCGATCAGATCGAAGAGTTTTAATACTCTTCCCAGTTTATTTTTCTACTTCACTTCAGAATCGTTTGAACATTTCAAATGAATCTGACTTATGTTTCATCAGATAGACATATCCATATCGGGATAGGTCATCTGTGAAAGTTATGAAGTAGAAATATCCACCTCTAGCACTGGTGCTCATGGGCCCGCATACATCAGTATGTACTAGGCCCAAGAGCTCAGTAGCTCTCTCACCTTTTCTAGTAAAAAGGTGACTTGGTCATTTTACCAAGAAGACAGGACTCACAGGTTTAAAGTGATTCACAATCACTGACTTCGAGGATTCCCTCTTGAGTCAACCTATTTATTCTATTCTTGTTTATATGACCTAGCCTTTAATGCCATAAGTAGATATCTGACACACTATCTAATCTAGGGTGCTTGCCAGTAGAATAGACTCTTATCAAGCTTGATCTTTTTGGTCTGGCTCTGCACTGATGTCCTAGCCTGAACTTGCACCTTCTTCACTTTCTTCTTCTTGTTCTTCTTTCCTTTCTCAAAGGGTTGAGAACCAGAAGACGAACCTCCCACTGAGTTCACCGACTCCTTGAGGAGTTGGTGATCCTTCTCAAAGTTCTGAAGCAACCCCAGTAACCCATGGTAGTTTACTTCAGGCTTTGTCATTTTATAATGAGTGAGGAATGAGAGATAAGACTTGGGCAGTGAGTTCAGTATTGCATCTTTCCCATGTTGGAAATAGTGTCCCAAAGCCAATCGTCAGCCTGTTGACGGTTGTGCTCCTTTTTGTATTATAATAATATAAATAAATATTATATTTTGATATTTTTTCATCATAAATGTTTCATCTTCTAATGAACTCCTGTGTTGTGGTGAAGTCCTTAGGACTATTTAGACTCGACAAAGGAGGATTTGTCGCTTAGTCCTTAAACATGTTCGCGATCAAATGATACGTTGTTACCAAGGATGACAACGTTTATCGAGCATAGGTCGTTGTGTGCCATATGGGTTGGTTGTTCTCATAACCAAAGAGTGTGGAGACACTGGTATGGCATACAGGTGAGATGTAATGGTACATCTGCACTGAACGTGACCAACTCTGGAGCTATTTCTGCTATCAAAATTTGCTCCGATGGGATATGGATATAAATGTCCCTCCGACCTGAGATCGCCACGGTGACTTGCAAGCAACTCACTGCACTTAGGCACTGGACTACCTGAATTTCTAATTCAGTGATGGAAGGTTGCTGGGTGTAGTCAAGTACTTGACTTGTCGGTGCGTGTGTCAAGATGGGATTGACCACTCCAGTTTAGGAGCTGTGTACAGTCGTGTTTCAATTTAGCAAAACTTTGGCCAGGATAGTCCTAGTGAGGAGTCACAGGACTAATTGAGTTGAGCACGATTCGGATGATATCATCAGGGTTGACAGTTTAACCCTGAGTCGTCCTAAACACAGGGGTCAAAAGGGATGAATTATACGGTAACCATATTCACGTAGGTTCTGAATGTTGCGATTGTGATTATTCAACCTATCCGGTCATCGGGTACCATTGCTAGATGGTCACTTCGATTAGTACAGGAATTGGTTCTTGTGCTATCGGTTTAGGTTCGAACCTGCGGGGTCACACACATTAGAGGTTCCTTTCTGATCTGATGGCTGATTATGAGTCTTATCTATTTGAGACTCTATGATTGAGAATTAAGATTCTCTAATCATGAGTTCCACACATTTTGGATACCGGGGTCAAAATTTTGAATTTCAAATTTTGAATTTGAAATTTGAACTCTTTGATTAGGGTTTCATATCGATGGTCTCTGATGCCTGATTGCCCATCGGATTTGGACTCAATATTTATGAGAGGTTTAATTAGTGATTTAATCACTAATTAACTCAATTTGATTGAGTAATTATTTTTGGATCAAGTCCAAATTGAATTGGATTCAGTTTGGATTGACCCGATTAGGTTAAATGTTGACCTAATTGCTAAGGTGGTTTAGTCTCTGATTTGATCAGGGGTTAGATTTAGTTAATTTCTAATTTGATTAGGATTTTATTAAGCCTAATTAAGCCTAATTATGTTGGGTTTAATCTGGTCTAATTATGCTTAACCTATTTTAAACTAGGTTGGCTCAATTTGAATCAAACCACCTTGTTTTAAATTCTCTGCGACACCCAACTTCCTTGCACCCATTTGAATTCACGAGAAGAAACTTCTCGTGAAATTTTTCTCACGCAAAACCCTTCCCCACGCCCTCATTTGTGTGCCATATGGATGGATAAAATAATTAGTTAGCCATTCAAATTCAAAGCATGTTTGAATTTGAATGGATAACTTATCACTTGCCCTTTCATCCTTATCCATTTTGTGCGCCACATTACTTACACGAGAAAAGGTTTCTCATGAAATATTTTCTACACACAAAGAGCCACACCCCTTCTCTTCTCATGCCCAAAAGGATAGGGATAAGTTGATTTTCGTTTGAATTCAAATTTGATTTGAATTCAAATGTGTAACCTCTTGTCTTTATCCTCTCACGCGGATAAGACACGTTCGACATTGTTTTAAAAGAGGAGAAAAGTGAGATATTGTAGAAATTTTAGGAGAGAAACTTTGGGGTGTGAGGAAGGCTTCTGCACAAGGTGAAGGTCCAAAACCTTCCGAGAGAAAAAGAAAGAAAAGAGAGAAAATTGGGCGCAGGGTTTTTGGTGTGTACCCTAGGGTTTCTACCTAGGGTTCGGGAAGTGAGATTGGTGTGCCACGAGTGTCGTGAGTCCACCAAATTTTAGAGAGAGATCCATCAACCTCTCAAGCAACTATGCAGATGATCCAAAGTGTCTGAGAAGTCGGTACACATCGATCGAAGGAGTTCGATCAACATCTACCATCAAAAGGGTGAAATCACGAACTAGTATTCGTGAGGAGCTGATCAGACGGGAGCTTCGTGTGGACGATCCGCAGGGGCCAGATATTTGGTGGCTATGACGTGACATCAGAGCCCTCCGACGGTGATCAATTGTGGTGATCGACTATCCGCAAAAGGTGATGTGTTCTGAACACAGCATTGTAAAATGTTTACTGATTTAAATTTGAATTTTAAATTTAAATGCATGCTGTTGTATCATATTTAGATCCTAGTGTAGGGTTAATTAGTATTAATTAATAAGATTAATTAATAATTCCACTGTAAAATAGTAATTTTGAAAAAGTTTTAAAATTACCATTTTGCCACTGCACTAAATTTTCGCTTCAAATGGTATCAGAGCATGGTTCTAGAATATGATATACATATGCATGCGTAGATTAAGGTGTAATCTATAAGTTTAAATTTGAAATTCAAAATTCAAAATTCAAAATTCAAAAAGATTGGAAATTTGAAATTTGAAATTTGTTAGAAGTTTCAAATTTGAAATTCAAAATTCAAAATTTGAAATTTGGTTGAAATCTCAAATTTGAAATTTAAAATTTGAAATTTAAAATTTAAAATTCAAAATTCAAAATTTAAAATTTGAAATTTGATTGAAATCTCAAATTTGAAATTTGAAATTTGAAATTCAAAATTCAAAATTTAAAATTCGAAGATTGGAAATTCAAAATTTGAAATTTGGTTGAAATCTCAAATTTGAAATTTAAAATTTGAAATTTGAAATTTAAAATTTGAAATTTAAAATTTGAAATTCAAAATTTAAATTTTAAAATTGGTATATTTAGATATACTTGATCCAAGTAGCAAGTAATCTAATTGGGTTGGTTGCCATGGCCGTCCGGTCATAGGAGAAAAGTAGGGTTTAAAGGCCCTCTCTTCCCATTCGATGGGGTCTCCTATGGCGGTAGGGGTGCCGATGCAATTATATCCCATACCGATGAAGCAGCAAAAGGATATAATTAAAAAATTTATCATGAATGTGTTAGATTAGATCTAAAAGAAAATTTATGATTTATTTTGAGTTATTTTCTGTTATGAAATAAGCAATAGAATTGCTGTTTATGAAATGTGCTGACCCGTTTGTGAAATGAGTTAACACATTTGGTGAACAGAAAATAAAATCTTTCAAATTTAAAAATTATTTTCAAAATGCCAAACCCTGACCCATCAGCCCAAGTACTTAATTAAAAGAATTAAGTGTTGTCTAGTAGGTCTAGAATTGTGAATTAAGACCTAAGACAATTGCATAAACTTGTGGGTCAATGGGTTAGATGAATTAGGTCCATAATTGGGTTAGACCTAAGGTTAGTTTAAAAAATGACTAAATGGAGTAATTGGTCAAATCTAATCAAAAGTTGAATTAGATTAGGTCAAGGAAACTCTAGACTCAACTTCAATAGTTGTAGTTGAATGGGTCCATGTCTTTAACTAGACCAAGATGGACTTAATTCATGGCTACGCGGTGGAGTCCTATTTACTAAGTTGATCAAAATTAAAACTAATGAACCGGTTGGTGTCTAAGGTAAGTTCGACAGTTTTGACCAGTGGTTCTTAAGCGGGAGCTACTCGCATTGATTCGATCATTGACGAGTTAATGGCAAATCTCCACCACTGATCTCACTTACCTGGCCAATCTGGTAAGTTAGATTTTGATTAGATCACTTGGTGATTAGAGCTCACCCATGTTATTAGGTAAATCAGTATGACTGATTTAGGTGCTCCTAATGCCAGCTTTAATTAAATCTTTTTTTAATCTGACTTGGTGAAGTCAGTGGAAGGATTGAAATTGACTGGATGATTTTTTCTCTACTATTCTTTAATAAAATCCTCAAAATTATTAGGTCCCTAAAATGATTAAGTTATAATGATAACTAAGTCATAGCCTCCCATTAAGTGAGTGATAATGAGTCTATTAGTTCAATGATCATTGGAGGCCCAAAGGCCTGGTACTCATTGGCTAATGGAATTATTATTCATAATATGATAATTTGATTGAGTCTTTCTGATGGTGGTTAGGTTGGCCGGCCAAAGTCGGGCCTGATCATTTATTGGTCTGATTCACTAAATTAAGTCATGTTAATGGTTGGACCTAACCAGATCTTTTCAGTGGAGGCCAAAGCCTACTGATTAGGTTCTGGGGCAAAATCAATTACTAGAAGTTGTTTAGAGAAACAACTGGTTAAGAACCTACCCATAGATGCACATGGGTTGACCAACCAAAGTTAGGCTTGTGTGTAGTCTGTGTGGATTCTAGTACCCATTAAGGAATTAAAGTAATTCCTCAAATTGGAGGATGAGGCTACCAGTTCGTAAAAATATTGGAAAAAACTTTAGACTAAAATCCAAGTCTTTAGTATTAATTTATGTACTAATAGAGGTCTCATTTTCTTTTAAGCAGCTATGGCCACTACCCTGTCACTCCGGTCATTATTAGATAATGACAAGCTCATGGGACCCAATTTCGATAGCTGGTATCGAAAATTGAAAATCGTCCTTGAGCATGAGCGGATCCTTTATGTAGTAACGGATCCAGCACCTGAGGAGCCAGCTCCGAACGCTAGTAAGGCGATCCGAGACACTTACTTGAAGTGGCTCAATGACCGCACCACCGTTCGATGTATTATGCTGGCAGCAATGAATGACGAGTTCAGCCGAAGGTTTGAGAACGCCCAGCCACAGGAGATGCTTCAAATGTTGAACGACTCCTTTGGCACGCCTGACGATGTTGAAAGGCACAAAACTAGTTGTGCCATTTTTAATGCTCGGATGAGGGATGGGGCCTCAGTCACTGATCATGTACTGTACATGATCGAGATGATTGAGCGCCTAAGCAAATTGGGCTTTCCTCTGCACGAGCAGCTCGGTAAGGATGCGATCCTTAATTCCTTGCCCAAGTCCTTCCTCCCATTCCTTACTCATTTTCGAATGACAAAGCCTGCAGTAAACTACCACAGATTGTTGGGGTTGCTGCAGAACTTTGAGAAGGATCACCAACTCCATAAGGAGTCGGTGAATGTAGTGGGAGGGTCTTCTTCTCGTCGTCAACCCTTTGGGAAGGGGAAGAAGAACAAGAAGAAGAAAAATAAGAAGGTGCAATCTCATGCTGGGACAGTAGCACGGGGTCAGACCAAGAAGCGCAAGCATGACCAGAGCCAGGCGGAGTGCTTCTTTCGCAAGAAGCACGGGCATTGGAAGAGAAACTGTCCTCAATACATTGCCTCCCTGGACCCGAACAGGCCAAAGAAGAAGCAAGGTAATTATATGATAACTCCTTGCAACTTTTCGATTTGTGATACTACTGCTGGGTATTGGATACCGGAAGCCCTTATCATATTTGTAATTCGATGCAGGGTCTGCAGGTCAGTAAGAGATTTGATGAAGGCGAGAGGTTCCTGAATGTTGGAGATGGAAGCAAAGTTCCAGTTCTAGCTTTAGGAATCATGAGTCTTGTAATCAATTCTCGTAATATAATTCTGAGTGCATGTCACTATTGTCCAAGTTTTTTATTAAATATTATTTCTGTAGGCCTTTTGGCCATGTACGGTTATGATTTTTTAATAAAAAAAATATTTGTAATATCATTTTGAATGGTGTTACAATATTTGTTGGACAATTAAATAATAGAATTTACTTACTATCACGCCTGTTAATGTGGTTCAAAAATTTGGTAAACGCTCTAGAATAGATAATGTGTCAGAAGTCTACCTTTGGCACTGTAGGCTAGGTCATATCAATAAGAACAGGATAAACAGGTTGGCTCAAGAAGGAATTCTTGAAGTTAGTGATTGTGAATCACTTCCAACCTGTGAGTCCTGTCTTCTTGGGAAGATGACCAAGTCACCTTTTACTGGAAAAGGTGAGCGAGCCAGTGAATTCTTAGGTCTGGTACATTCTGATGTATGTAGACCCATGAGCTCAAGTGCAAGAGGTGGATTTTTCTACTTCATAACCTTCACAGATGACCTATTGTTGGGAAATATGTCCCAAAAAGCCAATCGTCAAGCTGTTGACGGTTGAGCAACCAAGTATTGTAATTGATTTGTTAATAAATAAAATATATTTGGCATCTTTATCATAAGCTTTCATCTTCTAATGAACTCCGTTGTTATGATGAAGTCTTTAGGACTATTTAAGTTCAATAAAGAGAGGATTTATCGATTAGTCCTTAAAACTGTTCACGACCAAATGATAGGCTGTTAATAAGGATGACAGCTTCTATCGAGCATAGGTCGCTGTAGGCCATATGGGTTGGTTGTCCTCTTAACCAAGGAGTGTGGAGACACTGGTATGGCATACAGGTGAGATGTAAGGGTACATCATCATTGAACGTGACCAACTCCAGAGTATTCTACTGTCGAGAATATCTCTGATGGGATATAGGTATAAGTGTCCCTTAGACCTGAGATCGCCTCAGTGACTTGCAAGCAACTCACTGTGCTTTGGTACTGGACTAACTGAATTTCTAATTCAGAGACGGAAGGCTTCTGGGCACAGTCATGTACTTGTGAAGTCAGAGTGTGATCGAGATGGGATTGACCACTCCAAGAGTTGGAGAAGAATGAGTCGCTGTATTTCAATTTAGCAAAACCTTGGCCAGGGTAATCCATCAGATAGATTTGATATTTTTAAATACAATGTGGACAACCTGATCAGAGTTGACAGTTAAACTCTGGGGTGTCCTATGATCATTTTGGTCAAGGGAATAAATTATATGAAAACTATATCCGCATGGGTTCTAAGGATGTTGTTCTATACATTCGACCTATCCGGTCGTCGGGTATCATTGCTAGATGGTCACTTCGATTGGTATAGGAATTTGTTCCTATGCTACCGACTTAGGTTCGGACCTATGAGGTCACACACATTAGAGTTCATGATCCGATCAGATGGTTGATCAATGATTAAGAATCGTTCTAGGGTTAAATGATCAATACGATTGACATTTAACCCAGTGCAAGTGTTGCAGGAGGATCGATTAGCAATTCGATTGCTAATTGGCTTAATTTGATTAAGCCAATGGGCTGAGATTAAGTCTAATTAAATATGATTTAATTAGATTTATTTTGGGCTTGATTGGATCAAGTCCAATTAGTTTATTGGATAAGCCAAGTGCAAGGAAAAACTAGTCCTAGTTCAACTAGGACTTGGGTCAATCTAATTTCTAATTTGATTAGAAAATTAAATCAGATTTAAATCTAATTTAATCTGATTAAATTAGGTTCTTAATTGGGTTAAGACCTATTTTAATTAGATTGATCTAATTTTGATTTGATTTGGTTTGGGAAACCAAATTAAAACAAGTCATAAGACAGAATCCTAGTAAGACTAGGATTCCACCTTGCGCCACATAAGCCTTCTCTATGCCCTCTCTCTTATTCAACGCCAATCTCCACTTATTTTGTGTGACAAAAGCCCTCTCTCAGATCTCTCCCATGTTCACAAAAGGTCTCCTCTCTTCTTTCTTACATGGAAGGTGGTTTGGATCAAATCTAAAAGGAATAAGTTTGGATTTGAATTCTATGAGATAGAGTTTTAAAAATCCAAAACTCTTTTAATTTTGCACCGAATTTATCCAAATTTTTTTTGGAATTTTTGTGGCTATATTGTGCACCCTTTTCTATTGATCCATACATAAAAATATGAAGGAAGTTCTCAAGAGTTGGGCATCCCTTAACTTGCCATGTTTGGATAAGCCTTGACTAGGTGTTTGACCTAGACAAGGACTCTATCATATCTTTCTATATAAGATGAGTTTTTTCGTGAAATTTTAGGAGAAGTCAGAGATTTGAGAGACCTTTGTTTGTCCAAAAATAAGAGAGAAATACCTTTGGGTCGTAGAGATATAAAAGATGCAAGTTTGGGTGTCTAGAGAGAAAAACGTGAAGTAGAAGAGGGTCTTCTTCTTGGGTTTTTGTTTTCACATCTTTCCTCCCTCCATCTTGAGTTTCCTGAGAGTGTCTCAGATCTGAAACTCCTCTTTCTATTTTTCATCTTTGGAAGAGTCCAAATCAAGCAGAAGGAGGCACCTGATCAACCATCAAAGAAGGATCAGCGCAGTACTAGCATACTGTGCTGATTTTCTGAAGCAGGACTTCTGATTGAGATTCGTGGGCTCGTGTGGACGACTCCTAGAGGCCGGATGCGTGTGCGGCTTGCAACATCATCCTCAAGCCCAGATCAGCAAGGTTAGAACGTCTAACTTGCAAGGTAATAGATCTGATCTATTGTTTAATACATACATTAGATGTAATATAGAAACATGTTGATATGATCAATATGTAGTTCATGCTATATATATATATTTTAATTTCTGATTTAATACCATGTAATAATCATGTAATAGGATCTTAGATCTAAGGATTTTCTGATCTTAGAAAATAAATTTTGATTTATTTTAGTCTTCCACTGCATGATCTTGAAAAAGTTTCAAGATCTAACCCTCTTTTTCAAGATCTAACCCTGAAACCCTAGATCTGGTTCCTACAATTGGTATCAGAGCCAGGTTCTTTATTACATGATTATTTATATATGCTTAGATTATTTTTTAGATTAGATCTAATTTATAATCTAATTATTAAATCTGAAATTAAAATTTTAGATCAATCACAAACTGCAAGGTTGTCCTGCTGTAAGGTTTACCCCTTACAGTGCAAAGGTTGTCCTAGTTTGTGTAGATCTATCTTTAATCATAAATTTATTAGATATGATCTAGATTAAATTTATGATTTATTAGATTTAAAAAATATTTAAATCTAAAATAAAATCTCTTTGTTAATAATTTTTATGCAAAAAAATTGTTTAAAGTTGAAATTGTTTCAATTATATGAACTTGTTTAGATTAGATCTAAAGTAGTTTCATGTTTATTTCACTTGCATCTTGATTATGAATCAAACATGCAATATGGTTGGTAGAATCATATTGTAAAATTATTTTACAAATATGAAAATTATTTTTTGAAAAGCCGAACCCAACCCTCAGCCCAAAACTTAATTAAGAATTAAGAAGTTGTTTGATTAGGTTCTAGGATTGTGAATTGAAGAACCTAAGACACAAATCATAACACATTGGGTTAATGGGTTAGTGGGAATTAGGTCCATTAATTGGGTTAGACCGATGGTTAGATTAAAGATGGACTTAATTAGAGAATTGACTAAATCTAATCAATTATTGTCTTAGATTAGGTCAAGGATTCTCTAGATCAATTACAATAGTTGTAGTTGGTCAAGTCCATGTCTTTAACGAGAACCAAATGGACTTGATTCTTGGCTAAGAGGTCTAGCACGAACTGTTAGGTTGATCTAATTGAAACTAATTAAACCAGTTGGTGTCTAAGGTAAACCAGACCGGTGGTTTTTAATTGGGAGCCCGCTTACCTGGCCATTTCTGATGGTGTCTAAGGCAAGCTTTGGCAGACCCTCCCACTGATCGAACTTACCTAGCCTCTTGGTGAAATTATGTTTTGATCGGATCACTTGACTATTCGAGCTGACCCATGTCAGCTAGGTAAATCAGTGTGACTGATTTAGGTGCTCCTAGACCAGCCCTGGTCTCCCTTAAGCTGACTTGGTGAAGCCAGTGGGAGGATCATGATAAGCTGGTTCATCTGACCTCATCCTCTAAATTATTTAAATCCTCTAAAATTATTAGGTCCTTAAAATGATAAAGTTATGGAGATAACTAAGTCATAGCCTCCCATTAAGGTGTTTGATAATGAGTCCATTAACTCAATAATCATTGCAGACCCAAAGGCCTGGTGCTTGTTGACTAATAGAATTATCACTCATCATATGATGACCTGGAAGTGTCTCTCTAATGGTGGTTAGGTGAGCCAACCAAAGTTGGGCTTAATCATTTGTTGGTTAGATACACCAAGTATGATCATGTTAATGGTTGGACCTAACCGGATCCTTACAGTGGAGGCCAAAGCCTACTGATTAGGTTTCTGGGGCAAAATTAAAATTACTAGAAATTGTTTAGAGAAATAATTGGTTATGAACCTACCCTTAGATGTACATGGGTTGACCAACCAAAGTTGGGCTTGTGTGCAGTCTAAGTGGATTCTAGTACCCGCTAAGGAATTAGGGTAATTCCTCGAGTTGGAGGTAGAGGCTACCAATTCGAATAAAATAGTGGGAGAAATCTTTTGATTAATGTCCAAATCTTTAGGCTTAATGAATCAATTACTAATTAGGTTATGGTTCTCCTTTGTGCAAATATGGCCACTTCCCTATCGCTCCGATCATTGTTGGACAATGATAAGTTGGTGGGACCCAACTTCAGTAGCTGGTACTGAAAGTTGAAGATAGTCCTGGAGCATGAACGGATCCTATATGTGATAATAGATCCTGCACCTGAGGAGCCAGCTGTCAATGCACGTGGAACAATCAGAGACACTTACCAGAAGTGGCTCAGTGATCGGACCACGGTGCGCTGTATCATGCTGGCTATCATGAGCGACGAGTTCAGTCGCAGATTCGAGATGGCTCAGCCAAAGGACAAGCTTTAAGTGTTGGAGGATGCCTTTGGCACACTCGATGACGTGGAGAGGCATAAGACTAGTTGTGCCATCTTCAACGCCAAAATGCGGGATGGTGCCTCTGTCACTGATCATGTATTGTACATGATCGAGCTGATGGAATGATTGAGCAAGCTCGACTTTTCCTTGTATGAGCAGCTTGAAAAAGATGCAATACTGAACTCGCTACCCAAGTCTTATCTCCCATTCCTCACTCATTATAGAATGACAAAGCCTGAAGAGAACTACCACGGGTTACTGGGGTTGCTTCAGAATTTTGAGAAGGATCACCAACTTCACAAGGAGTCGGTGAATTTAGTGGGAGGTTCGTCTTCTGGTTCTCGACCTTTTAAGAAAGGGAAGAAGAACAAGAAGAAGAAAGTAAAGAAGGTGCAAGTTCAGGCTAGGACATCAGTGCAGAGCCAAACCAAAAAGGTCAAGCCTGATAAGAGTCTATTCTACTGGCAAGCACCCTAGATTAGATAGTGTGTCAGATATCTACTTATGGCACTGTAGGCTAGGTCATATAAACAAGAACAGAATAAACAGGTTGACTCAAGAGGGAATCCTCGAAGTTAGTGATTGTGAATCACTTCCAACCTGTGAGTCCTGACTTCTTGGTAAAATGACCAAGTCACCTTTTATTGGAAAAGGTGAGAGAGCTACTGAGCTCTTGAGCCTAGTACATACTGATGTATGTGGGCCCATGAGCACCAGTGCTAGAGGTGGATATTTCTACTTCATAACTTTCATGGATGACCTATCCCGATATGGATGTCTATCTGATGAAACATAAGTCGGATTCATTTGAAATGTTCAAACTATTCTGAAGTGAAGTAGAAAAATAAACTGGGAAGAGTATTAAAACTCTTCGATCTGATCGAGGAGGAGAATACCTTTCTAGTGAGTTTCTCACATATCTAGGAGAGAATGAGATTCTCTCCCAATGGACTCCTCCAGGAACACCACAGCATAATGGTGTGTTTGAAAGGAGGAATCAAACTTTGTTAGACATGGTCCGATCCATGATGGGTTTTTGCTAGCTTGCTGATATCCTTTTGGGGATATGCACTCGAATCGGCCTGTTATCTGTTAAATAGGATTCAAGTAAGTCTGTAATTAAGACTCCATATGAGATATGGACAGGACGTAAGCTGGTACTTTCACACCTTAGGGTCTGGGGGTGCCCGGCCTATGTCAAACGATTAGTCGCAGACAAACTTGGACCTAGGTCTGACAAATGCTCATTCATAGGGTACCCCAAAGAGACAAAAGGATATTTTTCTACCATGCTGATGAATAAAAGGTGTTCGTCAGCCTTAAGGCAATCTTTTTAGAAAAGGAGTTCCTTGGTGAAAAACCGTTGCCTCTAAGGTTGAACTTGATGAAGTTCAACAGGTAGAAGAACCGACACCAATAGCTGAACCTGAGTCGGATATGATTAGATCACATCCGGAGCCCAATATACCTGCACCATTAAGGCGATCCGGTAGAGTACCGCATCAGCCGGACAGATACTACGGTTTCTTGGTCCGGGACGGTGATCCCATCGAACTTGATGAGAATAATGAGGATCCGATCACCTATATGGATGCTATGCAGAGACCTGATTTCGAGAAATGGCTTGAAGCCATGAAATCTGAAATGGAGTCCATGAAGGTCAATGATGTATGGACATTGGTTGACCTACCTGAAGGGGTTAAACCCATTGGGTGTAAATGGGTCTTCAAAAGGAAGAGGGGCACAGACGGAAAGGTGGAGACCTATAAAGCCCGTCTGGTTGCCAAGGGGTATCATCAACGTTATGGTATTGACTATGACGAGATATTTTCCCCTGTGGCAATGCTCAAATCTATTCGGATAATGCTTGCAATAGCTGCCCATCTGGATTATGAGATCTGGCAGATGGATGTAAAGACAGCTTTCCTGAATGGAGAGCTGACTGAAGAGGTGTATATGATACAACCTGAAGGGTTTACATCCACAGATGAGTCCAAGGTGTGCAAGCTTTAGAGGTCCATTTATGGATTGAAGCAAGCTTCTCGGAGTTGGAACATGCGTTTTGATAAGATGATCAAAACGTATGGCTTCATTAAGAATGGAGAAGAGCCCTGCATCTATAAATGGGCAAATGGTCTAGTTGTGGTATTCCTTGTCTTGTACGTGGATGACATTCTCTTAATCGGGAATGACATCCCCGCACTACAGGGAATAAAAATTTGGTTGTCATCACAGTTCTCCATGAAGGACTTGGGTGAAGCATCCTACATCCTAGGGATGAAGATCTATAGGGATAGATCTAAAAGGATGCTTGGGTTATCCCAGTCCATGTACATAGACACTGTGCTGAAGAGGTTCAGCATGAAAAATTCCAAGAAGGGCTATCTACCGATAGGCCATGAAATTTCTCTCTCTAAGAAGGATTGTCCGACAACTCCTGAAGAGAGAGAGCGTATGAGTAGAGTCCCATATGCTTCAGCCGTGGGATCTATCATGTACGCCATGATATGTACAAGACCAGATGTGGCATACTCACTAGGAGTAGTGAGTAGATACCAATCTGATCCTGGAGAAAATCACTGGAAAGTGGTTAAAGCCATCCTTAGGTATTTGAGAAATACTAAGGACCAATGGTTGGTTTATGGCGAGTCAGATCTGAAACTTGTGGGGTTCACAGACTCTAGCTTTCAATCTGACCATGATGACAGCAGGAGCGTGTCGGATTATATCTTTACTCTGAATGGTGGAGCCATCTGCTGGAAGAGTTTCAAGCAGCATACTGTGGCAGACTCTGTTTGTGAAGAGGAGTATATCGCAGCATCAGATGCCGCGAAGGAAGCTGTGTGGCTGAGGAAATTCATCAACGAGCTCGGAGTAGCACCCTCCCTCGATGGTCCAGTCCTGCTCTACTGCGACAGCACTGGTGCCATAGCTCAGGTGAAGGAACCCAAAGCACATTAGCGGACGAAGCACATCTTGCGCCGCTTCCACCTGATCTGAGAGATCGTGGATCGAGGTGACGTCGACCTTCAGAAGATCGACGGAAAGGAGAACCTAGCCGACCCCTTCACTAAAGCCCTGGCAATAAAGGAGTTCGACAACCACAAGTCAAAGATGGGTATTAGATACTGTGCCGAGTGACTTTAGGACAAATGGGAGTTGTTGGGAAATGTGTCCCAAAAAGCCAATCATCAAGCTGTTGACGGTTGAGCAACCAAGTATTGTAATTGATTTGTTAATAAATAAAATATATTTGGCATCTTCATCATAAGCTTTCATCTTCTAATGAACTCCATTGTTATGATGAAGTTCTTAGGACTTTAAGTTCGATAAAGAGAGGATTTATCGATTAGTCCTTAAAACTGTTTACGATCAAATGATAGGCTGTTAATAAGGACGACAGCTTCTATCGAGCATAGGTCACTGTAGGCCATATGGGTTGGTTGTCCTCTTAACCAAGGAGTGTGGAGACACTGGTATGGCATACAGGTGAGATGTAAGGGTACATCATCATGGAACGTGACCAACTCCAGAGTATTCTACTGTCGAGAATATCTCAGATGGGATATAGGTATAAGTGTCCCTTAGACCTAAGATCACCTCAGTGACTTGCAAGCAACTCACTGTGCTTTGGTACTGGACTAACTGAATTTCTAATTCAGGGATGGAAGGCTTTTGGGCACAGTCAAGTACTTGTGAAGTCAGAGTGTGATCGAGATGGGATTGACCACTCCAAGAGTTGGAGAAGAATGAGTCGCTGTATTTCAATTTAGCAAAACCTTGGTCAGGATAATCCATCAGATGGATTTGATATTTTGAAATACAATGTGGACAACCTGATTAGAGTTGACAGTTAAACTCTGGGGTATCCTATGATCAATTTGGTCAAGGGGATGAATTATATGAAAACTATATCCACATGGGTTCTAAGGATGTTGTTCTACACATTCGACCTATCCGGTCGTCGGGTACCATTGCTAGATGGTCACTTCGATTGGTATAGGAATTTATTCCTATGCTACCAGCTTAGGTTCAAACCTATGAGATCACACACATTAGAGTTCATGATCCGATCAGATGGTTGATCAATGATTAAGAATCGTTCTAGGGTTAGATGATCAATACGATTGACATTTAACCCAGTGCAAGTGTTGCAGGAGGATCGATTAGTAATTCGATTGCTAATTGGCTTAATTTGATTAAGCCAATGGGCTGAGATTAAGTTTAATTAAATATAATTTAATTAGATTTATTTTGGGCTTGATTGGATCAAGTCCAATTGGTTTATTGGATAAGCCAAGTGCAAGGAAAAACTAGTCCTAGTTCAACTAGGACTTGGGTCAATCTAATTTCTAATTTGATTAGAAAATTAAATCAGATTTAAATCTAATTTAATCTGATTAAATTAGGTTCTTAATTGGGTTAAGACCTATTTTAATTGGGTTGATCTAATTTTGATTTGATTTGGTTTGGAAAACCAAATTTAAACAAGTCATAAGACAGAATCCTAGTAAGACTAGGATTCCACCTTGCGCCACATAAGCCTTCTCCACGCCCTCTCTCTTATTCAACGTCAATCTCCACTTATTTTGTGTGACAAAAGCCCTCTCTCAGATCTCTCCCATGTTCACAAAAGGTCTCCTCTCTTCTTTCTTACATGGAAGGTGGTTTGGATCAAATCTAAAACGAATAAGTTTGGATTTCGAATTCTATGAGATAGAGTTTTAGAAATCCAAAACTCTTTCAATTTTACATCGAATTTATCCAAATTTTTTTTAAAATTTTTGTGGCTACATTGTGCACCCTTTTCTATTGATCTATACACAAAAATATGAAGGAGATACTCAAGAGTTGGGCGTCCCTTAACTTGCCATGTTTGGATAAGCCTTGACTAGGTGTTTGACCTAGACAAGGACTCTATCATATCTCTCTATATAAGACGAGTTTCTTCATGAAATTTTAGGAGAAGTCAGATATTTCAGAGACCTTTGTTCCATCCAAAAATCAAAGAGAAATACCTTTGGGTCATGGAGATATAAAAGACACAAGTTTGGGTGTCTAGAGAGAAAAACGTGAAGAAGAAGAGGGTCTTCTTCTTGGGTTTTTGTTTTCACATCTTTCCTCCCTCCATCTTGAGTTTCTTGAGAGTGTCTTAGATCTGAAACTCCTTCTTCTACTTTTCATCTTTGGAAGAGTCTAAATCAAGAAGAAGGAGGCACCTGATCAACCATCAAAGAAGGATCAGCGCAGTACTAGCATACTGTGCTGATTTCCTGAAGCAAGACTTCTGATCGAGATTCGTGGGCTCATGTGGATGACTCCTAGAGGCTGGATGCATGTACGGCTTGCAACATCATCCTCAAGCCCAGATCAGCAAGGTTAGAACATCTAACTTGCAAGGTAATAGATCTGATCTATTGTTTAATACATACATTAGATGTAGTATAGAAACATGTTGATATGATCAATATGTAGTTCATGCTATATTTATATATTTTAATTTTGATTTAATGCCATGTAATAATCATGTAATAAGATCTTAGATCTAAGGATTTTCTATTCTTAAAAAATAAATTTTAATTTATTTTAGTCTTCCGCTGTATGATCTTGAAAAAATTTCAAGATCTAACCCTCTTTTTCAAGATCTAACCCTGAAACCCTAGATCTGGTTCCTACACCTATCTAGGTTTGGGTATGTCTATTTAATGAAGCATAAGTCGGAATCATTTGAAATGTTCAAACTATTCCGAAATGAGGTAGAAAAATAAACTGGGAAGTGTATTAAAACTCTTCGATCTGATCGAGGAGGTGAATACCTTTCCAATGAGTTTCTGACGTATCTAGGGGAGAATGGGATTCTCTCTCAGTGGACTCCTCTTGGAACACCACAGCATAATGGTGTGTCTGAAAAGAGGAATCGGACCCTGTTAGACATGGTTCGATCCATGATGGGGTTTGCTGGTCTGCCAATCTCCCTCTGGGGATATGCGCTCGAATCGGCTTGTTACCTTCTAAATAGAGTTCCAAGTAAGTCTGTAGCCAAAACGTCATATGAGATATGGATAGGACGTAAGCCAGTACTCTCGCACCTTAGGGTTTGGGGGTGTCCGGCTTATGTTAAACGTTTAATTACAGACAAGCTTGGACCTAGGTCTGATAAGTGTAATTTTATAGGGTACCCAAAAGAGACCAAAGAGTATTATTTCTACCTTGCTGATGAGCATAAGGTGTTTGTCAGCCTTAAGGCAATCTTTTTAGAAAAGAAGTTCCTTAGTGAAGGAACTGTTGCCTCTAAAGTCGAACTTGACGAAGTTCGACAGGTGAAAAAATTGACACATGTTACTGAACCTGAACCGGATTTGATTAGATCAGATCTGGAGCCCATTGATTATGCACCCTTAAGGCGGTCTGGTAGAGTACCACATCAATCGGACAGATACTATGGTTTCTTGGTCCGGGATGGTGATCCTGTCGAACTTGATGAAAACGATGAGGATCCGATCACCTACATGGATGCAATGCAGAGACCTGACTCTGAGAAATGGCTAGAGGCCATGAAATCCAAAATGGAGTCCATGAAGGTCAACGATGTGTGGACATTGGTTGACCCACCCGAAGGAGTAAAACCCATAGGGTGTAAGTGGGTCTTCAAAAGGAAGAGGGGCACAGACGGAAAGGTGGAGACCTATAAAGCCCATCTGGTTGCCAAGGGATATCGTCAACATTATGGTATAGACTATGACGAGACATTTTCTCCTGTGGCAATGCTCAAATCCATTCGGATTATGCTTGCGATAGCTGCCCATCTGGACTATAAAATCTGGCAGATGGATGTGAAGACAGCTTTCCTAAATGGAGAGCTGGACGAAGAGGTGTATATGATACAACCTGAAGGGTTCACATCCACAGATGAGTCTAAGGTGTGCAAGCTATAGAGGTCCATTTATGGACTTAAGCAGGCATCTCAGAGTTGGAACATACGTTTTGATAGGACGATCAAAATGTATGGCTTCGTTAAGAACAGAGAAGAGCCCTGCATTTATAAGTGGGCTAATGGTCCAGTAGTAGTATTTCTTGTATTGTATGTGGATGACATTCTCTTAATCGGGAATGATGTCCCTGCATTACAGGGAATAAAGATTTGGCTATCGTCACAGTTCTCCATGAAGGATCTGGGAGAAGCTTCCTACATCCTAGGGATGAGGATCTATAGGGATAGATCCAAAAAGTTGCTTGGCTTATCCCAGTTCACGTACATTGATACTATGCTGAAAAGGTTCAGTATAGAAAATTCCAAGAAAGGCTATCTACCGATAGGCCATGGAATTTCTCTCTCGAAGAGGGATTGTCCGACAACACCTCAAGAGAGAGAGCGTATGGGTAGGATTTCATATGCTTCGGCAGTGGGATCTATCATGTACGCCATGACATGTACACGACCAGATGTGGCATACTCACTAGGGGTAGTGAGTAGATACCAATCTGATCCAGGAGAGAATCACTGGAAGGTTGTTAAAACCATCCTGAAGTATTTAAGAAATACTAAGGACCAGTGGCTTATATATGGTGAATCGGACTTGAGACTTATAGGGTTTACAGACTCTAGTTTCCAGTCTGATCGCGATGATAGCAAGAGTGTGTCAGGATTTATTTTTACCCTTAATGGTGGGGCTGTCTGCTGGAAGAGTTCCAAGCAGCACACTGTGGCTGATTCAGTATGCGAGGCGGAGTATATTGCTGCATCAGATGCTGCCAAAGAAGCGGTGTGGCTGAGGAAATTCATCACCGAGCTTGGAATAGCACCCTCCCTTGTTGGTCCAGTTCTGCTCTACTGCGACAGCTCTGGAGCCATTACTCAGGCGAAGGAACCAAAGGCACACCAGCGGACGAAGCATATTCTGCGCCGCTACCATCTCATCCGGGAGATCATGGATCGAGGTGATGTTGACCTTCAGAAGATCGACGGGAAGGAGAACCTGGCCGACCCATTCACTAAAGCCATTGCGGTGAAGGAGTTCAACGACTACAAGTCGAAGATGGGTATTAGATACTGCACCGATAGGCTTTAGGCCAAGTGGGAGATTGTTGGGAATAGTGTCCCAAAGCCAATCGTCAGCCTGTTGACGGTTGTGCTCCTTTTTATATTTGTACATGAATTATAAATAAATAAAAATTATTTTGGTATTTCTTCATCACAAATGTTTCATCTTCTAATGAACTCCTGTGTTGTGGTGAAGTCCTTAGGACTATTTAGACTCGACAAAGGAAGATTTGTCGCTTAGTCCTTAAACATGTTCGCGACCAAATGATACGTTGTTATCAAGGACGATAATGTTTATCGAGCATAGGTCGTTGTGTGCCATATGGGTTGGTTGTCCTCATAACCAAAGAGTGTGGAGACACTGGTATGGCATACAGGTGAGATGTAATGGTACATCTGCACTGAACGTGACCAACTCCGGAGCTATTTCTGCTGTCAAGATTTGCTCCGATGGGATATGGATATAAATGTCCCTCCGACCTGAGACCACCACGGTGACTTGCAAGCAACTCACTGCACTTAGGTACTGGACTACCTGAATTTCTAATTCAGTGACGGAAGGTTGCTGGGTGTAGTCAAGTACTTGACTTGTCGGTGCGTGTGTCAAGATGGGATTGATCACTCCAGTTTAGGAGCTGTGTACAGTCGTGTTTCAATTTAGCAAAATCTTGGCCAAGGTAGTCCTAGTGAGGAGTCACAGGACTAATTGAGTTGAGCACGATTCGGATGATATCATCAGGGTTGACAGTTTAATCCTGAGTCGTCCTAAACACAGGGGTCAAAAGGGATGAATTATACGGTAACCATATTCACGTAGGTTCTGAATGTTGTGATTGTGATTATTCGACCTATCCGATCGTCGGGTACCATTGCTAGATTGTCACTTCGATTAGTACAGGAATTGGTTCCTGTGCTACCGGTTTAGGTTTGAACCTGCGGGGTCACACACATTAGAGGTTCCTTTTTGATCTGATGGCTGATTATGAGTCTTATCTATTTGAGACTCTATGATTGAGAATTAGGATTCTCTAATCATGAGTTCCACACATTTTGGATACCGGGGTCAAAATTTTGAATTTCAAATTTTGAATTTGAAATTTAAACTCTTTGATCAGGGTTTCATATCGATGGTCTCTGATGCCTGATTGCCCATCGGATTTGGACTCAATATTTATGAGAGGTTTAATTAGTGATTTAATCACTAATTAGCTCAATTTGATTGAGTAATTATTTTTGGATCAAGTCCAAATTGAATTGGATTCAGTTTGGATTGACCCGATTAGGTTAAATGTTGACCTAATCGCTAAGGTGGTTTAGTCCCTGATTTGATCAGAGGTTAGATTTAGTTAATTCTTGATTTGATTAAGATTTTATTGAGCCTAATTAAGCCTAATTATATTAGGTTTAATCTGGTCTAATTGTGCTTAACCTATTTTAAACTAGGTTGGCTCAATTTGAATCAAACCACCTTGTTTTAAATTCCCTGCGATACCCAACTTCCTTGCACCCATTTGAATTCACGAGAAGAAACTTCTCATGAAATTTTTCTCACGCAAAACCCTTCCCCACACCCTCATTTTTGCACCATATGGATGGATAAAATAATTAGTTAGCCATTCAAATTCAAAGCATGTTTGAATTTGAATGGATAACTTATCACTTGCCCTTTCATCCTTATCCATTTTGTGCGCCACATTACTTACACGAGAAAAGGTTTCTCGTGAAACATTTTCTACACACAAAGAGCCACACCCCTTCTCTTCTCATGCCCAAAAGGATAGGGATAAGTTGGTTTTCGTTTGAATTCAAATTTGATTTGAATTCAAATGTGTAACCTCTTGTCTTTATCCTCTCACGCGGATAAGACACGTTCGATGTTGTTTTAAAAAGAGGAGAAAGGTGGGACGTGCATAGAAATTTTAGGAGAGAAACTTTGGGGCGTGAGGAAGGCTTTTGCGTAAGGTGAAGGTCCAAAACCTTCCGAGAGAAAAAGAAAGAAAAGAGAGAAAATTGGGCGCAGGGTTTTTGGTGTGTACCCTAGGGTTTCTACCTAGGGTTCGGGAAGTGAGATTGTTGTGCCACGAGTGTCGTGAGTCCACCAAATTTTAGGGAGAGATCCATCAGCCTCTCAAGCAACTGTGCAGATGATCCAGACTATTTGAGAAGTCGGCACACATCGATCGAAGGAGTTCGATCAACATCTACCATCAAAAGGATGAAATCATGAACTAGCATTCGTGAGGAGCTGATCAGACGGGAGCTTCGTGTGGATGATCCGCAAAGGCCAGACATTTATGTGGCTGTGATGTGATGATCAGAGCCCCCCGATGATGATCAGATTGTGGTGATCGACTACCCGCAAAAGGTCATGTGTTCTGAACACAGCATTGTAAAATGTTTACTGATTCAAATTTGAATTTCAAATTTAAATGCATGCTGTTGTATCATATTTAGATCCTAGTGTAGGGTTAATTAGTATTAATTAATGAGATTAATTAATAATTCCACTGTAAAATAGTAATTTTGAAAAAGTTTTAAAATTACCATTTTGCCCCTGCACTAAATTTTCGCTTCATCCCAAGCTGCTCATGCAAGGGAAAGCCGAGCTTGCTCAATCATTCCATCAGCTCGATCATGTACAATACATGATTAGTGATAGAGGCACCATCCCATATTTTGGTGTTGAAGATGGCACAACTAGTCTTGTACCTCTCCACGTCATCGAGTATGCTAAAGGCATCCTCCAACACTTGAAGCATGTCCTTTGGCTGAGCCGTCTTGAATCTGCGACTGAACTCGTCGCTCATGACAGCCAGCATGGTACAGCACACCGTGGTCCGATCACTGAGCCACTTCTGATAAGCATCTCTGACTGTTCCACATGCATTGACAGCTGGCTCCTTAGGTGCAGGATCCATTATCACATATAGGATCCGTTCATGCTCCAGGACTATCTTCAACTTTCGGTACCAGCTACCGAAGTTGGGTCCCACCAACTTATCATTGTCCAACAATGATCGGAGCGATAGGGAAGTGGCCATATTTGCACAAAGGAGAACCATAACCTAATTAGTAATTGATTCATTAAACCTAAAGATTTAGACTTTAATCAAAAAGTTTCTCCCACTATTTTATTCGAATTGGTAGCCTCTACCTCCAATTCAAAGAATTTTCCTAATTCCTTAGTGGGTACTAGAATCCACTTAGACTGCACACAAGCCCAACTTTGGTTGGCCAACCCATGTACATCTAAGGGTAGGTTCATAACCAATTGTTTCTCTAAACAATTTCTAGTAATTTTAATTTTGCCCCAGAAACCTAATCAGTAGGCTTTGGCCTCCACTGTAAGGATCCGGTTAGGTCCAACCATTAACATGATCATACTTGGTGTATCTAACCAACGAATGATTATGCCCAACTTTGGTTGGCTCACCTAACCACCATTAGAGAGATACTTCCAAGTCATCATATGATGAGTGATAATTCCATTAGTAAACAAGCACCAGGCCTTTGGGTCTGCAATGATTATTGAGTTAATGGACTCATTATCAAACACCTTAATGGGAGGCTATGACTCAGTTATCTCCATAACTTTATCATTTTAAGGATTTAATAATTTTAGAGGATTTAAATAATATAAAGGATGAGGTCAGATAAACCAGCTTATCATGATCCTCCCACTGGCTTCACCAAGTCAGCTTAAGGGAGACCATTAAAAGGGCTGGTCTAGGAGCACCTAAATTAGTCACACTGATTTACCTAGTTGACATGGGTCAGCTCGAATAGTCAAGTGATCCGATCAAAATATAATTTCACCAAGAGGCCAGGTAAGTTCGATCAGTGGGAGGGTCTGCCAAAGCTTGCCTTAGGCACCATCAGAAATGACCAGGTAAGCGGGCTCCCAATTAAAAACCATCGGTCTGGTTTACCTTAGACACCAACTGGTTTAATTAGTTTCGATTAGATCAACCTAACAGTTCGTGCTAGATCGCTTAGCCAAGACTCAAGTCCATTTGGTTCTCGTTAAAGACATGGACTTGACCAACTACAACTATTGTAATTGATCTAGAGAATCCTTGACCTAATCTAAGACAACAATTGATTAGATTTAGTCAATTCTCTAATTAAGTCCATCTTCAATCTAACCATAGGTCTAACCCAATTAATGGACCTAATTCCCACTATCCCATTAACCCAATGTGTTATGGTTTGGGTCTTAAGTTCTTCAATTCACAATCCTAGAACCTAATCAAACAACTTCTTAATTCTTAATTAAGTTTTGGGCTGAGAGTTGGGTTCGGCTTTTCAAAAAATAATTTTCATATTTATAAAATAATTTTACAATATGATTCTACCAACCATATTGCATGTTTGATTCATAATCAAGATACAAGTGAAATAAACATGAAACTACTTTAGATCTAATCTAAACAGGTTCATGTAATTGAAACAATTTCAACTTTTAAAAAAACTTCTTTGCACAAAAATTATTAACAAAAAAATTTTATTTTAGATTTAAATATCTTTTAAATCTAATAAATCATAAATTTAATCTAGATCATATCTAACAAATTTATGATTAAAGTTAGATCTATACAAACTAGGACAACCTTTGCACTGTAAGGGGTAAACCTTACAGCAGGACAACCTTGCAGTTCGTGATTGATCTAAAATTTTAATTTTAAATTTAATAATCAGATTATAAATTAAATCTAATCTAAAAAATAATCTAAGCATGTATAAATAATCATGTAATAAAGAACCTAGGCTCTGATACCAATTGTAGGAACCAGATCTAGGGTTTCAGGTTAGATCTTGAAACTTTTTCAAGATCATACAGCGGAAGACTAAAATAAATCAATATTATTTTCTAAAATTAGAGAATCCCTAGATCTAAGATTCTATTATATGATTATTATATAGTATTAAATCAAAAATTAAAATAAATAAATATAGCATGAACTACATGTTGATCATATCAACATGTTTCTACACTACATCTAATGTATGTATTAAACAATAGATCAGATCTATTACCTTGCAAGTTAGATGTTCTAACCTCACTGATCTGGGCTTGAGGATGATGTTGCAAGCCGCACACACATTCGACCTCTAGGAGTCGTCCACACGAGCCCATGAATCTCGATCAGAAGTCCTACTTCAGAAAATCAGCACAGTATGCTAGTACTGTGCTGATCCTTCTTTGATGGTTGATCAGGTGCCTCCTTCTTCTTGATTTGGACTCTTTCAAAGATGGAAAGTAGAAGGAGGAGTTTTAGATCTGAGACACTCTCAGAAAACTCAAGATGGAGGGAGGAAAGATATGAAAACAAACAACCCTAGAAGAAGACCCTCTTCTTCTTCTCATTTCTCTCTCTAGATATCCTAACTTGTATCTTTTATATCTCCACGATCGAAAGGTATTTCTCTCTAATTTTTAGATGGCCCAAAGGTCTCTAAAATCTCTATCTTTATCAAAAATTTCATGAAGAAACTCATTTTATATAGAGAGATATGATAGAGTCCTTGTCTCGATCAAATACCTAGTCATGGCTTATCCAAATATGGAAAGTTAAGGGGCGCCCAACTCTTGAGCACCTCCTCCTTATTTTCGTGCATGTATCATCAGAAAAGGGTGCAAAATATGTACCCTAAAGTTTATAAAAATTTTAAAAAAAATTTGGATAAATTCGATGCAAAATTGAAAGAGTTTTGGATTTCTAAAACTCTATCTCATAGAATTCGAAATCCAAACTTATTCCTCTTTGATTTGATCCAAACCATCTTCCATGTAAGAAAGTAGAGAGGAGACCTTTTGTGAACATGGGAGAGACCTGGGAGAGGGCTTTTATTGCACAAAATAAGAGGAGATTGGCGTTGAATGAGAGAGAGGGCATGGGGAAAGCTTATGTGGTGCAAGGTGGAATCCTAGTCTTACTAGGATTCTATCTTATGACTTGTTTTAATTTGGTTTCTCAAACTAAATCAAACCAAAATTAAATCAACCTAATTAAAATAGGTCTTAACCCAATTAAAAATCTAATTTAATCAGATTAAATTAGATTTAAATCTGATTTAATTTTTTAATCAAATTAGAAATTAGATTGACCCAAGTCCTAGTTGAACTAGGACTAGTTTTTTCTTGCACTTGGCTTATCCAATAAATCAATTGGACTTATCCAATCAAGCCCAAACCAAATATAATTAAATTATATTTAATTAGACTTAATCTCAGCCCATTGGCTTAATCAAATTAAGCCAACTAGCAATTGAATTGCTAATCGATCCTTCTGCAACACTTGCACTGGGTTAAATGTCAATCGTATTGATCATTTAATCCTAGAACGATTCTTAATCGTTGATCAACCATCCGATCGGATCATGAACTCTAATGTGTGTGACCTCATAGGTCCGAACTTAAGTTGGTAGCACAGGAATAAATTTTTGTACCAATCAAAGTGACCATCTAGCAATGGTACCCGACGATCGGATAGGTCGAATGTGTAGAACAATATCCTTAGAACCCATGCGGATATAGTTTTCATATAATTCATCCCCTTGACCAAAATGATCATAGGACACCCCAGAGTTCAACTATCAACTCTGATCAGGTTGTCCACATTGTATTTCAAAATATCAAATCTATCTGATGGATTATCCTGGCCAAGGTTTTGCTAAATTGAAATACAGCGACTCATTCTTCTCCAACTCTTGGAGTGGTCAATCCCATCTCGATCACACATTGACTTCCAAGTACTTGACTGTACCCAGAAGCCTTCCATCCCTGAATTAAAAATTCAGTTAGTCCAGTACCAAAGCACAGTGAGTTGCTTGCAAGTCACTGAGGCGATCTCAAGTCTAAGGGACACTTATACCTATATCCCATCAGAGACATTCTCGATAGCAGAATACTCTGGAGTTGGTCACGTTCAATGATGATGTACCAGCACATCTCACCTGTATGCCATACCAGTGTCTCCACACTCTTTGGTTAAGAGGACAACTAACCTATATGGCCTACAGCGACCTATGCTCGATAGAAGATGTCGTCCTTATTAACAGCCTATCATTTGATCGTGAACTATTTTAAGGACTAATCGATAAATCCTCTCTTTATCAAATCTAAATAGTCCTAAGGACTTCATCATAACAACGGAGTTCATTAGAAGATGAAAGCTTATGATGATAATGCCAAATATATTTTATTTATTAACAAATCAATTACAATACTTGGTTGCTCAACCGTCAACAGCTTGATGATTGGCTTTTTGGGACATATTTTCCAACACTTTTCTCTTTTCATATTTCATATAGAGTGTTAGAAACAGATTTTGAAGGTACTTTATTTAAAATATATGCTACAGCCTCGAGGACGTATCCCCAAAAGAATATCAAAAGATCCATGAAACACATCATAGATCGCACCATATCTAATAAGGTGCAATTCCTCCTCTTTGTCATTTCATTTAATTGTAAAGTATAAGGAGGTGTCCATTGAGAGAGTATTCTATTTTATTTCAAATAATCGAGAAACTTACTAGACAAGTATTCTCCTCCTCGATCCCATCGAGGAGTTTTAATATTTTTACTAGTATGTTTCTCGACCATTATTTGATACTCTTTAAATTTATCAAAAGCTTCAGATTTGTATTTCATTAAATACACATATCCAAACTTTGACCTATCATCAGTGAATGTAATGAAGTAAGAGTATCCATCTCTGGCTTGAGTCGATATTGGACCACACATATCAGTATGTACAAGGTCCAAAATATCACTCGCCCGATCTCCATGTTTAGTAAATGGAGTCTTAATCATTTTTTTCATAAGGCAAGATTTACAAGTTTCATATGATTCATAATCATAAGGATCAAAGAAATTATCTTTATATAACTTGTTAATCCTTGACTCATTTATATGGCCAAGTAGGCTGTGCCAGAGGTATATGACATTCACATCCTCTTTTCTTTTTTCTTTATATTTTCAATATGAATCACATTATCATTAAGTGAAAGAAACATAAGACCATTATCAATAAAAGTACTTCAGAAAAGTATATAGAACAACCATTGTTCTTTGCAATTATTTCAAAACTTTGTTCCAATAACAATGGTATAGAAATAATATTTTGGACAATATTTAGAATATGATAATAGGTCTTCAGTTCTAAAATTTTGTCCGAAGGTAACTTCAAAAACTCTGGCTCCTATGGCTTCGGCGTGAATGGACTCTCCACTTGCACCGAACAGCTTGAAGTCACCTTTATTTAGATTTCTTACTTTCTGTAGATCCTGCAACGATTTGCAAAGGTATGAACCACAGATAGTATCTAATACCCAAGAATCTGACATTGAAGTACTTAATGATAAATTAGTTCGTATCATATATACAAATCTTTAGCAATATTTGCCTGTTTCATAGTTGCAAGGTACTCCTTGCAATTCCTCTTTCAGTGACTCTCTTTGCCACAGTGATAACAAGTATCTTTGGCAAAGACCTTCTTCGCCTTCTTCTTGGAGATGCTAGCCTTAGGATTCAGCTTTTTCTTAGAACCCTTCTTTGCCTTCTTCTTGCTAATCTTATTAACATGAAGAACCTGAGCCTTTTCATCCTTGAAATGGCTCTCTGCTATTTTCAACATATTCAGCAGTTTAGACAACTAGTGTTCAGTTTGTTCATATGATAATTAATAACAAACTAAGAAAAGGAGTTAGGGAGAGACTGTAGGATCAAATCCTGACTCAGTTCACCATCCATGGCAAAATCCAACTATCCCAGATGAGTGATCAAATCAATCATCTTTAAGACATGCATTTGTATGGAAGAGCCTTCAGTTATACGGGCACAGAATAACTGCTTCGATATCTCATATCGAGTAGTTCAACTTTGCTCCCCATATAACTCCTTAAGATTAAGGAGAATAGAGGAAACATCCATGTCTTCATGCTGCCTCTAGAGCTTATTACTCGTGGAGGCAAGCATGATACATTTGATAGCCACACTATCATCTTTTCACATCTTTTATGTAGTCCTTTCTTCCTCAGAAGCATCTTCCCCAAAAAAATCTGGAGCAGGTGTATCCAGAATGCAAGAGACTTTTTTCTGAGTGAGAATAATTCTCAAGTTCTTTAACCAGTTGACATAGTTAGGTCCAGTCAACTTGTTTGCATCTAGGATACCTCTAAGTGATAGTGAGAATGCCATGAGTGTAGTTAATCTACAATGATAAGAACACAATATAAGCAGACAACTCATGAAGACATTCACAACTAGACTAAGACTTTTATCTAATTGTGTCTTTCACTATTTTATTGAACTTCATACCCCTCAAATATGAAAATCGAAAAATAGACTAATGACTTTTAGTGGGGTTGAGATTCTTATTCCTCATAAACACCTTATGGATAGCACACCAAGCATTCATGAGTTTAAGAGTAGGTAATTCTTTATTAATTGTACTTTTATAATTCTCAACATCATTCATTCTAGCCTCAAAATCACATATAGTCTTGTGGATAGCACAACAAACTATAGTGTTCTAGTTAAGTTGACCCTTCAATCCCATATGGTCATACTTAAATAATGCTGTCCTTGTGGATAGCACAACAAAGCAACACCATTCAAATATGCCATAAGCATCAATATGCACTTGATCAATATTATGTCAATTTTTATAATAAGCCTTGTGGATAGCACAACAAGCTCACTAAGATCTTACATACTCTATCGACCAAGTTTGAAGGAAGGCCCCTGTAATATCTACATCATTAATCAATCTAAGTCTAAAAATCAACAAGACTAAATTGGCCTGGTAAGTAGGTGGGAGGATCCCATAGCTCTTCTAGACACCAACAGAGTTGGCCAGACCAGCATACAGATCTAATTAGAAAACTATCTTTCATACTTTTCTCGATACCAATTGATCTTAAGAATTCAACTTTTGATTTAAAAGTGAATCCTAATATTATAACTTAATATAATTTTTATGAGAGACTTTAAACTGGTCTCGGCATATCCTAATTGTAAGCGCATAAAATGTACACTACAAATTATGCAATTTGACATGCTTCAACTATTCAAAATAGCAATCAAATAATTATGCCAAAATCATATAAGGGTGCAATTGTGATCAAAACATATGACAAGCATATCAAAAAATATAGCAAACCCTAATCATATTAGGTATGCATTACACCCTTAACAATGCATCACTTTAAGCATCATACAACCATGATAATATAAATTTTAAAATTATCATAAATTTATAATTTAATAACTAAAATTAACATCATGGCATGTATAAAGTCAAAAATAATTTTTGAGTTTAAAGATTGATGCTAAAAACAATGCAAAATTTTTGGCAAGATATGCACAAGAACGATTTTATGTAACAACTTTGTACTTATTTGATCGAATCAGATAAGGATGGCTCTGATACCACTATTAGATTTCAACCATACAATGAAAAATAATTTTTAAAAATTTTAAAAAAATATAAATCATTAGCTTTATCAAATAAAACTATCGAGCCAAAATTCAAATCCTAGAATCACCTTGCCGATTTCTATCAAAGCAAAATCAAGCAGCAAGGAGATAGAATTTTATACTTAGACCAATATGAAAAAGTGGCACATTGATGTTCTCCATGAGACTCCAAAGTAAAAGTTTTTTAATGGTGATCCACACGAAAGTTGACCAAGGTCCTTCCCAACCGGTGCGTTGCTGCAGCCTTGTCTTCTCAAGAACACTATCAGCTTCAAACTTACGTCACGATCGCACCAAAACCCAGTTGCTTTCACTCTCACCACCAGAATGACACCAAGAAGATACTCTTCAGATGTTATACAACCTAGAATTTATTTTTTGTTGGGTTTTGGTGGTGCAGTGGAAGGGTTAGGTGTTTAAAATTTTTATTCAAAACACTCGATGCACCGAAAACTCCAATGCCCAAAAATCTTTGACTATAATAATCAAAGTATAATAAATATAAATTAGGATAAGAAGAATACCTATAGCACTAATTCTAATTTTTACAAGGCATCCAAGTGTCCGCTCTCCAATGGTGATCCACACGAAAATTGAACCAAGGATAGCGCTCCTTCTTCACCTTGCTTCAAGAGTTCTAGCCACTAGAACTCGACTAGCCTCACACCGGTCAGGTTTCTACAAGAAATTGACTCCACCCTCTCAAAACCTTCTCTAAACTTCTGATCCTTCTTCTTTAAAATCCTCACAACCCTTATTAGGATCAGATATGGCTTTGTCTTAAATCCCAAAGCCTTATCCTAAAACTAAGATAGGTTGTAAGAAAGAAAAGAGAGCAATGGAGATAAAATTGGAAACTCTTTCTGAATTGCCTCGGACACCCAGTGCCCCAGCCAATTTATAGCCACTACAGAGATGCCAAAAGAGAGGGATGCACCTCATCCAAGAGGCCTATCTGATCTGATTATCAGAGATAAGAGTTTCTTTAAACAGAAGGACTCTTATCAATGATACATCGATCAGCACCCTACTCTGCATGTGCGACCAGAGAAGGGATGTTTTTGCATCCCTTCTCAAATCAAAAAAATCCTCAAAAATTCACATGGATAGAAGATTCAATCATGATTCCATAACATATAATGAATAGATAAAAATTACCACAAATGGATGTGTTCTCACATCCTTTCACGTGAAGTCTGATCACCACATGTGCAGGCATGAGGAGGATCTTATGGCATCTGTTTGGCATCCAGATAAGTCTAAAAAAATTTCAAAAAAATTATCAAAAATATATTGTCAAATGTGGAATGTTATTGCTAAAAATAGTTCTATTTTGAAAGTATTTGATGAGGAGAAGGACTCTCCAAATCTCAGAGAGATGCGATGCTTCTACGCGCATGTAAGAGACTTCCTTCCTTTTTCTAATTTTTCTCTACCTCAAAAATTTTAGAAAAAATACATCTCATGCTTCAAAATATGCTCTAGAGGATGGAGGGTGATATGGGCTACTACACATATCTTAATCCCATGCCAAAAGGACTCTTTTCATCTTCCCATGCCAACACTTGTATGCAGAATCTATTTTGCGCCAAGAGTCCTTCACAATTTGGACTCTTCATAATTCACATTAAAATGGGATGTGGTACCTCAATTTGGGATACTTCTAGGTGGCATGACTTAGCCCAAATATCCACTAAATTGGGCTAGATAATTAGCAAGGGATGAGACCAAATTGACCTCCAAAGGAGCAAGGGTTCCACACGTGCTAGCATGCTTGTCGGAGCCCTAATTGAATCCAAAATTTCAATCAATCTTTTTCAAAAGGGTCCTTGGCCAATTTCTATATGTGTGTGACCTATTGGATTCTAGATCTAGTTGACAGTAGCTTCGAATGCAAGTTGATCAAATTTGATTAGATTTCAATCTAATCGATTTAGATCCAATCGAGCTAACCTGAGTTCAACAATTATAATTTTTTCTAATTGACGATAGAATTAAACTCTTTAATTCGATAAAAAATTTACAAGTCAAGATTGACGTCTAACAATATACCATGACTATCAAAAAGATATAGAATTTGGATGAAAATATCAAATATACCTTTCAGTGGCAAGTTACCATATAATTCAATCCTTCGATCATCCCTGCATCTTGAATATGTTTATGAGTATGGAATCATATCAAACTCAAACATATATTCTTATCGATTCTCCATTAACCAATGATGACTCCAATGAAGAAGTATTAAAAATTCTTTCTAATTTTCTTTCTGCTTTTGGCCAAAAGATTTTTTTCAAGTCATCTAGGATTGAGAATACACAGGATGCGATCTCCTCTTATTAGGAGTGATCGATTCCATGTTGACCTACTCACAGCCTCCATATACACTCCACCATATTCAGAACACCCCATACATATCTTAATATCATGCCTGGGTATGAACCAAAATATATATTCATGTGCATAAGATTCTATGGTGGTCTCAGGTCTAAAGATCACTTGCACAACTTCTACTTAGAGAACCATCTTTGACATGCAAGTAAGGCTTCCATAAGATATTCTCTTTCATCGAGTCAATTTAGTGGACTCATTTTCTAAATGAGCACCCACATCCTTGTATTAGTGTCCTACACAAGTGGCTAGTGAGATCTGCCATCCTCTCTATCGAGCATACATAGGATACACCAGTCTATCCAAAATATTGATCTCTGACTCAATACTCTTATGATCAGAAATATTTAAGATTAAGATTTTAAGATTTAGGTCTCACTAGCATGACCCATTCATGTCTCTTAAAATTATTGTCCTAATCTTTGAGATTTATCATAATCTTAGACATAATAAGATGCAGCTTATATGATGAATCAATACCTCAAATAATAAATATCATTTTATGAATTGAAAAATTATAAAAAAAATTTCCATCACAACACACTTGCGATTGACTTATAGGGCACTCTTCTTTCAATTTTTCACTTACACTAAAGCTAATTGCCATTATATCTCATACAATCAAGATGGCGATTATATAGCTACTTTGGTATGGCCTTAGTGAATGGGTCTGTTATATTGTTCTTTTTGTCTACTCATTCAAGGACAACATCTTATCTCTAACGAGATGGAAGCATCTGAAGATGTGCTTGATCTATAAAAGACCTAGGTTCCTTTGCTTGAATAATGGCTCTAGTGTCATCATGATAGAGTGACACTGGTCCTTCATTCTTAGGAATGACTCCTAAATCTATGATGAATTTCTTCATCCAGACAACTTCCTTAATGGTTTCACTAGTAGTAATGTACTCTGTCTCAGTAATTGAGCCAGATACTATCTGCTGCTTGGAGCTCTTCCAAATCACTGTCCCATCATTTAGGGTAAACACATATCCTGAGATCGACTTGCTATCATTCACTTTCTAATGATTCTCCTTTGGATCAGCTTGAAATCTGATAGCTATGTCTAAAGCATAAGCTATATCAGGCCTAGTACATAGCATGGCATACATAATTGATCCCATAGCCAAAGCATAAGGGATTTCATTCATCCTCTTTCTCTCCTCTAATGTCTTAGGATATATTTTTTTGGAGAGACGTATACCATGACTTGCAAACAAGTAATCTCTCTTACTAGCCTCTATATTAAACCATTTTAATATGAGATCTATGTACCGTGACTGGGATAAGCCTAATATCCTCTTAGATCTATCTCTATAGATCGTTATACCCAGTATATAGGATGCTTCACTCAAATTTTTCATAGAAAACTTATTCGATAGCGAAGACTTGACCGATTGCATTATTGAGATATCATTTTCAATGAGCAGTATGTCATCGACATACAAAATCAAGAAGAGAACAACACTCCCACTTATCTTCTTATACACATATGGTTCATCCTTATTTTTGATAAAGCCAAATTCTTTGACTGTCATATCAAATTGGATGTTTCAACTCCTCGAAGCCTGCTTTAATCCACAGATAAATCTCTTTAGCTTGCATACTTAATTTGCCCTCCACTTGAGAGAAATCCCTCTGGCTGAGTCATATAGACTTCTTCCTCTAGATTACCATTAAGGAATGTAGTCTTGACATCCATCTGTTAGATCTCATAATCGTATTATGCTGTTATAGCAAGTAAAATTTAGATGGACTTGAGCATAGCTACTGGTGAGAAGGTTTCATCATAGTCAATTCTTTAGCTTTGACTGAAATCCTTCACCACCAACCTAGCTTTGTAGGTTTTTACTTGACCATCTACTCCAATCTTCTTCTTGAAGATCCTCTTGCATCCTATTGGGATCACACCCTTAGGTGCATCAACCAAGATCCGTACTTGGTTGATATACATTGAGTCCATCTCAGATTTCATGACTTTCAGCCATCTATCTAAGTCTCTACTCATGACAGCTTTCGAATAGATCAGTGGATCATCATCCTGAATGATGTTGATCAAATTGTCATCAAATCTCAGAGGTGCATGATGCACTCTATCTGACCTTCGAAGAGGAGGTGTATATTATGGATGTACCTCATCTTTAGGTACTTCTGATTGAGGATCTTCTTGTGGTTCAACCACTGATATTTCTGGATCGATTTGTAGATCATGAACTTCAGTAAGTTCAATATCCCTCCCACTACCTCCTTCTTGGATGAGTTTATTTTTTTAAAAAGTGACATGCCTACTAACAAACACCTTTTATTCAGTAGGTGGTAGAAGTAGTATCCATTAATTTTCTTAGGATACCCTACAAACCTACACTTATCTGATCTAGCACTAAGCTTATGTCCAAAAATATTTCTGACATAAGCAGGATAGCCCCAAGTCTTAATATGTTTAAAATTAGGCTTCCTTCCCTTCCATATCTTATATGGTGTGCTTGAAACAGACTTTGAAGGCACCCTATTTAATATGTATGTGGCAGTCTCTAGGGTATTATCTCTAGAAAGATATTAGAAGATCAGTGAAGCACATTATGGACTGCACATATCCATCAAAGTGCGATTCCTCTTTTCTGCTACACCATTTAACTAGGGTGTATAAAGAGGGATCCATTCAGAAAGAATATCTTTACATTTAAGATGATCAAAAAATTTACTGGATAAGTATTCTCCTCCTCGATCAGATTGAAGAATCTCGATACCTTTTTCAATTGTTTCTCGATCATACATTGATACTCTTTGAACTTATCAAAGGCTTTGAATTTATGTTTCATAAGATACACATATCCGAACATTAATAAATCTTCGTAAAGGTGATAAAATAGGAGTATCCTCTTCTAACCTAAGTTGTCATTGGTCCACATATATTTGTATGTACTAGGGCTAACAACTCATTCACCCTCTCTCCATATCCAAAAAATGGAGTCTTGGTCATCTTACCCATGAGACAAGATTTATAAGTTTCTAATAATTCATAATCATATGGGTCAAAGAATTCTTCTTTGTATAACTTATTAATTCTTAACTCACTAATATGACCAAGGTGACAATACCAAAGATATGTGACATTCACATCTTCTCTCTTTCTTTTCATATTTCTTTCAATATGAAAAATATTTTCATTGAGTATACGAATTAAAAGATTGTTATTAATATAACTACTGCCATAATATTCATTAGAAAAAAAAATGAAGCATCCATTTTTCATTAGCCTTATTTCAAAACCTTGTTTTTACAACAAAGGTGTAGAAATAATGTTTCTAATGACCTTTGGCATGTAATAACAGTATTTTAATTTTAAAATTTTATCTGAAGGTAAATCAAGCATACAGGTTTTCACAGCCTCTGCACTAGTGGACTCTCCACTTGCATCATAGAGCTCGAGGTCACCTCTTTTCAGACCTTCGATATTCTGTAGTTATCACTGTAATGAATTACAAATATGTGATCCACAGGTGGTATCTAATACCCAAGTATCAGAGTTTGAGCCACTCAATAAAAAATAGATTTGTATCATATACATACCTTTTGATGCTATATTTGCACCCTACTTCAAACTTGCAAGATTATTCTTGCAATTATACTCCCAATGTCCAAACTTGTCACAAAATAAACAGCTAATATCTATATGGACATCTTTTGCCTTCTCATTATTACTGACCATCCCAAGATTAGGAATATCTAGAACATCGGAGTTCTTCTCTGATACAAACCTTATTTGCAAGTTCCTTAACTAATCCATAGACTTGGATCGATCAACATATTTTTATTTATGGTGTTATGCAGTGAAAATAAAGAAGCCATAATGCAGACTTAAATCTGCATAAATAAAGAATAATAGTATAAGTAGACCACTCATGTTTGATATGCATAACTAGATGAGGACTGTTAAACTAGTTATATCTCCCACTATTTTATCGGATACCATAGCCCGCTCCTATGGTAAACAAGAAATCCTAATCTGATTTCTTAATAGGATTGAGATCCTGAGCCCTCAATGAAGCCTTGTGGATATCACAACAAACCTCAATGAGTTCAAAGGTAGAAAAACTTATCCAATTGCTTCTTATGCAACTCTCAACATAACCCACCTCTAAAAATACTCATAGCCTTATGGATATCACAACAAACTATAGTATTTTTAGTTAAGTCAGACCCTTCATTTCTATACAATCATATTTGAAAAATACTGCCCTTGTGGGTATCACAATAAAGCAAAATATCCAAATATGCTGTAAAGCATATAATATGCACCAAGATAAATCCACATCAATCTCCATAGCAAGTCTTGTGGATATCACAACAAACCTACTATGATTTTTGATAGGATATTATCTAGGCATAAAGGAAGGCATATGTAGTGTTCTAAATACTGAGCTACCTTCATTCAAGATTCGAACTAATCCAATTGGTCAGAAAAGTGTTAAGATTGGTGGGGTCCCCTTGTTGCTTTTCTTAGACACCAGTAAAATTGGCCAGGCCAATAACGAAACTAATTAAATAACCATCATACTTGAAACACTCCTTAGACACCAATTGATTAATCAATTCAAGAAATAGGTCAGCTACTGATTCATAACACTATGACTTAATATAAATTTTATGAGGGCTTTAATGGTCTCAAGTATATCCTAATTCAATCATAATGATGCACTATTATGGTTATATCTTAATAATTATAACAATTAATCATGAAATCTATTCATATCTCTAAGATATGAAATCATAATCATTCAATATGATTATAACTAAGCATCTCAAGCATATGAAGTTTTAATAACATGCATAAATACAAAATATTCTTTTCACGATTCTTCTTTTTAGGACATCACAATGGCACCCCTACGTGCCATAAGAGTACCTTATTGAATAGGAAGAGAGGATCTCTGAACCCTACTTGCTCTAATAACTAGATGGCTTGGTGATGAACCCAATTAGAGTACAAAGATACTAAAAAAGATTTTATATTTAAAAATATATCTCTAAGACATACGAGGGTTTGGATGTTCAATCGGATTCAACCTTTGACCCGACTTGAACCAAACCAAAAATTCATATTTGATCACAATCAAGATAATATTCTAACCTTTGATTATATAGATCAAGGTAGGCTTTGATACTACTGTTGGGTTTCAGTGGTGCAGCGGAAGGATTAGGTATTTAAAATTTTTATTCAAAATACCCGATGCACTGGAAACCTCAATACCCAGAAATTCTTGACTATAATAATCAAAATATAATAAATATAAATTAAGATAAAAAGAATATATATAGTGCTAATCCTAATTTTCATAAGATATTCAAGTGTCCACCCTCCAATGGTGATCCACACAGAAATTGAACCAAGGACAGTGCTCCTTCTTCACCTTGCTTCAAGAGTTCTAGCTATTAGAACTCGACTAGCCTCATACCGATTAGGTTTTTCTAAGAAACTGACTCCATCCTCTTAAAACCTCCTCTATACTTTTGATCCTCATTCTTTAGGACCCTCACAATCCTTGTTAGGACTAGATATGGTTTTGTTGTAAATCCCAAAGCCTTATCTTAAAACTAAGATAGGTTGTAAGAAAGAAAAGAGAGCAACAGAGACAAAATTGAAAACTCTTTCTGAATTACCTCGGACACCCAGTGTCCCGACCAATTTATAACCACTAAAGGATGCCAAAAGAGAGGGATGCACCTCATCCAAGAGGCCTATCTGATCTAGTTATCAGAGATAAGAGTTCCTTCAAACAGAAGGACTCTTATCAATGATACGTCGATCAGCACCCTGCTCTGCGCATGCAACCAGAGAAGGGATATTTTTGCATCTCTTCTCAAATTAAAAAAATCTTCAAAAATCTATGTGGATAGAGGATTTAATCTTAATTCTATAACATATAATTAGTGGATAAAAATTCTTACAAATAGATGTGTTCTCACATCCTTTCATACAAAGTCTGATCACCACACATGCAGGCATGAGGAGGAACTTATGGAGTTCGTTTGGCATCTAGATAAGTCTGAAAAAATTCTAAAAAAATTATCAAAAATAATTTGTCAAATGTGAAACATTATCATCAAAAATAATTCCATTTTGAAAGCATTTGGTATAGAGAAAGGCTCTCCAAATCTCAGAGAGATGCGGCACTTCTGTGTGCATGTGCGAGACTTTCTTCCTTTTTCCAATTTTTCTCCACCCCACAAATTCTAGAAAAAATACATCTCATGCTTTGAGATATGCTTCAGCAGATGGAGGGTGATATGAGCTACCACACACATCTTAATCTCATGCCAGAAGGACTCTTTTCTTCTGCCCACTCCAACACTTATAGAACCTGTTTTGTGCCAAGAGTCCTTCACAACTTAGACTCTTCATAATTGGTGTTAAAATAGGATGTGGCATCCCAATTTGGGTTGCTTCTAGGTGGCATGACCTAACCCAAATATTCACTAAATTAGGCTAGCTAATTAGCAAGGGATGAGATCAAATTGACCTCCAAAGGAGTAAGGGTTCCACATGTGCTAGCATGCTTACGGAGCCCTGATTGAATCTAAAATTTCAATCAATCTTTTTCAAAAGGGTCCTTGGAAAATTTTTATATGTGTGTGATCCATTGGATTCCACATCTAGTTGGCAGTATATTCGGATGCAAGTTGATCAAATTTGATTAGATTTCAATCTAATCGATTTAGGTCCAATCGAGCTAACCCGAGTTCAACAATTATACTCCTTTCTAATTAGCGATCAAATTAAACTCTTTAATTCGATCTTGACATCTAGCAATGTAACATGACTACCCAGAAGATGTAGAATTTTGATGAAAATACTAAATATACTCTTCAGTGGCATGTTACTATACAATTCAATCCTTCGATCATCCTTGCATCCTGAATATGTTCATGAGTGTGAAATCATATCAAACTCAAACACATATTCATATTGATTCTCAATTAACCAATGATGACTCCAATAAAGAAGTATTAAAATTTTTTTCTAATCTTCTTTCTGCTTTTGGCCAAAAGACTTTTTTCAAGTCATCTAGGGTTGAGAATACGCAGGATGCGATCTCCTCTTACTAGGAGTGATCGATTCTATGTTGACCTACTCACAACCTCCATATACACTCTACCATATCCAAAACACCCCGTACATATCTTAATATCATGCCTGGGTATAAACCAAAATATGAGTTCATGTGCACAAGATTCTATGGTGGTCTCAAGTCTAAGGATCACTTGCACAACTCCCACTTAGAGAATCATCTTTGACATGCAAGTAAGGCTTCCATAAGATATTCTTTTTCATCGAGTCAATTTAGTGGACTCATTTTTCAAATGAGTATACATATTCTTGTATTAGTATCCCACACAAGTAGCTAGTGAGATCTGTCACTCTCTCTATCGAGCATACATAGGATGTGCCAGTTTATCCAAATATTGATCCTTGACTCAATGCTCCTACGATCAGAAATATTTAAGATTAAAATTTTAGGATTTTAGATCTCACTAGCATGATCCATTCATATCTTCTAAAATTATTATCCTAATCTTTGAGGTTCATCATAATCTTAGACATAATAAGATGCAGTTAATATGATGAATCAATACCTCAAATAATAAATATTATTTCATGAGTTAAAAATTATAAAGAATAGTTCTATTACAATACACTTATGATTGGCTTATAAGGTACTTTTATTTTAATTTTTAGCTCGAACACATGAAAAAATCAAATCCTAAGGCACTCCAGCAATACTTGCTAAAAATGTCACCACCCTTGTAGTAACTTTTGCCACTCAAAATTCTCTCTTTTTTTTCTCAAAATTTTTTCATAATTCTTTTTTATGATTTTCACATCCTTATCTATGGTTCACCTAAAAATCTTAGCCAGAAGTCATCTGGGGCATCCCCTATAAATAGAGGACCAGGGGACGTCACATGGGATGAAGGGGTGCCAACCTTTGGTGCTCCAACTTCCCATGCATCAAATAAATTTATTGAGTGAATTTTTAGAAATCTAATTACTCAGAGTAGAAGGACTCTTTGTCTTCTATATGCCATAAAAAATTAAATAAATTTTGGCATTAAATCTTAAGAGAACTTATCAGGAATTTAAGGTAATGCATATTAGTTAAGAGCCTTCATTAAGAAGGACTCCACTTCACATGCCAATTTAAGGTGGACGGCATTTATTTTTTCCTATGTCTTTTACTGAATGTAGAGGACTCCTTCACTTGACACTGGTTCAAGTTGGACAAGGATCCAATTTAAATTAACCCAATCCCATTAGGTCAAAGCCAATTGGTCTAGATTAGCTCAAACACTTTGATCTAAACCAATTTGAGAACTTGGGTTAATACAATATGCTAGCATATCAAATTAACCCATAAAATTTATATTAAACTCTAATTAAATAAGATCAAGACTAAATTCTAAAGTATGTGATCCATTGGGTTTCAAATCTAGCCAGTAGTGGATCCGAACTTTCGATGTAATCCTAATCTGATGAGATTAGGTCACCCGAAGAGTCCTAATCAACTCGGACTCTTCCAAATTGATTTCAAAATTAAATTATTTCAATTTTATCAAGGCCATAAGTCAAGATTGATATCTAGTAATATATTATGACTACTCAAAAGAGTTAAAATTTTGATGAAAAATTATCAAAATATCCTTCAGTGGTAAGTTTTCATATAATTCAATCCTTCAGTCAAACAATATCCCAGATGAGCTGTGGGCATAGAAATATGTCAAACCTAATCACTTATCTTTATGTATTTCAATCTGAAGATGATGATTCAGTTGATGATATATTAAATTTTTTTTTCTAATTATCATTCTACTTTGGCCAAAGACTTTCAAATCACCGACCTATGAGATCACATAGGATGTTTGCTTCCCTTATTAGGAGTGACTGATCCCTTATTGATCACTCATAATCTCTATACATACTTCACCATATCTAGAATACTTCACACAAGGATCAAAGAATCAAGTTAGGTAGTGAACCAAAATATGGATCCATGTACACAAGGTACCATGATGACCTCAGGTCAAAGGATCACTTATACAACTCCCACTAGAGAATTATCGGTTGACGTGTAAATAAGACTCTATCTAATATTCTCTCATAGGTCAATTTCGTAAACTCATTCTCTAATAAGCACCCATATCCTTATATTAGTATCTTTGCACAAGTGGTTGTGAGATCAACCACCCTTATTTTTAAGCATACATAGGACATGTCAGTCCTACCAATATCATTGATCACCGACTCAATATACCAATGACTAAGAATATTTTAAGTTAGGGCTATCAAAGATTTAGGACTCACTGGCGTGATCTCATTATGACCCTAAAATCATTGTCCTGACCTATAGAGTTTATTATAATCTTAAAATTAATAAGATACAGTATATAATGAATCAAAAATATCTATTTTATTAATAATATTAATGTCAATTATATGAGTTTGGAAGATAAATTATAATAAATACTCGATCGCATCCTATATGTGATTGGCTTGTAGGGCATTATTCTTTCAGTTGCTTCATAATCTAGGAAAGAAAAGCAAAAGAAGGAGAGAAAAAGAGGATCAAGGATAGGATCAAAGAGTTGATCATAATCCAGACTTCGTTCAGATTCGCACGCTAATTTTTTTTAGAGAAAAAAATCAATATCAAAGAGGGCTATTCCAAGCTGATTATGAGTGGATACCTATAGAGGTCGGGTACTTGCACAGCTAAGAGTGATCCTATTCTCTTTTAGATCTAGATTTGTATTAGATGTATGTCTTAGAAGCTAATATGGCTGACATATTGTAATAAATTTAGGATATAATTTTATACTTAATACATTAATTTGATCAATAAAAGGATAAGTTTATTTTTTCTTCAAGTGTGATGTGTCTTTGAATCATCCATGGAATTAACTTTTGATACATATTCTCAAAGAGTTAAAAATTAAAGACATGTATTTAATTTCTAAATACTTTCGATCATAGTATCATCATGAAGATGGTGATTAATCTAGATAGATCAGTACATAGATCACTTCTTTTAAGATAGATGAGTCTCTGATCTACAGTGTAGAGATACTGGATCACGAGTGCGGATAGTTGTTAGAGAACAACTAGTACTGAGCGTGATCATATGAGAGATCACTTAGATTTCTATTTGATCGTTAGTGATTATCTCAATACTGTAGTTGTGTGAATGATCTTTTGATCTGAGATAGTACGACTACTCGTAATGAGATTATTGGAGTTTGACTAACACATAAACATGAATTTCAATGAGCTTTTATAGTGGATGTTTGTGACAGTTGATCCACTATAGGAGTAGGATGCGCATCAAGATAGAATCTATCAATCTTGATAGAGAAGAGTAGTCCTATAAGATTTGAGAGGCTAAGTCCTAGAGTCTATGACCACAGCAGTGTGATTGATGGAAATGAGTTTCTATAGAAATCATAATTGGACTTGAGCTGATCGAATTTATCATATAACTGATGTTGAGGTTTGTCGATTTGTCTATGACCTGCCATCTAGTTGGGACTCATGATAGAGGGACTAAATCACACGTTAACTATATCTTGAAATTTATTTTTGATTCTACTGAATTTTTACTACATACTGCTAGGTGTCACTGGTGGATTGTGAGAGCTCACTAGGATTATTTTGGATCGATAATCCTTGATGAGTTAGAGTAAAATTATTCCGACCTATTGAAAAGAGTTTCAATGATACTTTGATAAAGATCATTGTATATCTCACTACTAGATAGAATTAAACTTATGGAGTCACACAACAAAGGGATTAGACCTAGAATAAGCAATTGGACTTATGAAATATCAATTGGGTTTAGAGAAATTCAATTGGGTTCAAGGTAACCTTGCTAGCACATTGTTGGATCCAATATCCTCTTTATATTTAGATTTTTTATTTGATAAAATAATTTAAACTAAATTTTTTACTAATAACATAAATGAATTAAATTTATTAGACTTCAATTGTTGGATGTCTAAGGTTTTGGATCAAATAAATTAAGGATGCAAGTTCCTAATTAATTTTTTGGATAGTTAAGAATGGGACACCACCTTGATTTGATCAAGTTGGGTGTTACCATGCTTTAAAGGGCACGTAGTTCCTTTATGGGGTTGTCCCTTGGGTGTATTTTGGGGTGTGATTTAGTGGGTGCAAGGGCTCCAAGAGTTGGTGCCTAATAGATCTCCTAATGGAAGTTGAATAACTTAAGTTATTAAAAAATCTAATATAAATAGGACTTATATTATGAGATTGAATAGGATTCAATCTTTATGTCTATTTAAAGAGATCTCTCCTAAGATCCTTAGGCATCCAAACTAGTAGCCCACACACCCCTAAGGTGACCCTCCACGCCCTCTCTTCTTCTCCCTTTCTCTTGTCCCCTTGGATGTCCACACGCCCCACCCTTCGGTGTCCCACTTCCACACACCCATAAGGGCTTTGGGCGTCCACCTCTTGTGCTGGTTCCTGATGCTTGGTAGCAGCATAATCAAGGAGAGAAAGGTAAGAGAAGAAGAGAAGAAGAAGATCAAGGAAAGAATCAAAGAGTTGATTGTGATCTAGACTTCGTTCAGATTCGCAGGCTAAATTTTTTTAGAGAAGAAAATTCAATCTTAAGAGGACTGTTCCAGTCTGATCTTGAGTGGATACTTATAGAGGTTGGGTGCTTGCATAGCTAAGAGAGAGCTTCTTCTCTTCTAAATCTAGATTTGAAGAAAGAAATTATGAAATAGATATGTGATTCGATCATATGTTAAATTTCAGCATATATTCAATTTCAGCATATGAAGTAGATCCTTGTGGTTTATATTTTTATGCATGCATGATTTAGATTAAAAAAAAATTAATCTTCTATTCCACTGTGATGTTTAGAAAATTTTTTTTTGAAACACACATGCATACCCCAACATACGAATTCCAACAGTAGTATCAGAGCCACAGGTTTCATATGCATGAAATTGACATATATATTTTGAAAAGAGTTTCAAAATCTGATTTTTTTTTGATACATGAGATGTATAGATAAATTTTTAAATCTAAAATTTAATTTTAAATTTGATTTTAGAATATATAGTTGATATGTTAAAGCATGCATAGATATGAATTTTGATCTAGAATGATTTCTTGTTCATGTTTATATGATATGTAGATGCATGCATAAACTTAAAATTTTATATGTTCTGATTCATGATTCATATATAAGATATGTGATTATATATTTAGATCATAAAATTACTTTCAATATGATTCATAATTAGTATATGAGATATATGATATCATGTATTGATTTGAATTTTATTTAGATCTGAATTTGACATGCATATATGAGATATATATTGGTATGTTAAATCTAAAAATTTATTTAATGATTTAAATCTTACTTTCATGTAAAGAATTTAGATCTAAAATTTGATTTTAGAATCTAAAATTTGTGTTTGTGCATGAGAATTTTGGTATGAAAAAATCAAAAATTAGGTCATATAATAAAATTACATTTAGAGTTTTTGATTTGAATCATATGAGTTTAATTTGATTAAGTAATTGATCAAACTAAGTTAAATATTGATTAGAACTAGATCAATTAAGTTAAATGATCATACAATTATTGTTGATCAAATCGATTGAATTCCATATGTAGAATCGATTAACCTAAGGACCTAATTTGGCTCGATGGTTTGAGCCTGATTCGTTTGAGTTAACCTATTTGGATCAATTAACCTATTGGTATCTAAAGTAAGTAGTTGAGACATGGTTATTTAATTGGTTTCGTTAGCTAATCTGGCCAATTTATTGGCATCTAAGGAAAGCAACGGGGGGACCCCCATCGATCTCCACTTACCTGACCAATTTGGAAGATTAAGCCTTCATTTGGGTTGCTTGGTGTTTTTTGTTTAGCCCATGCTAATTAGATTGGTCATATGATGACTGATTAGATGAGACTTAAACCTAAACCTCTCCACAAATATTAAGTCCATAGATCTTCCACCGTTGTAGATGTGCGGGCGTGCTACTAGTGTTGATTGTTCTTGGCTGGTTATAGTGGTTCAGTTGCATCGAAAATATGCAGCCACTCTATTAGCAAAGAGTTATTCCAGGATAAGAATGGGGTTGGGCCCAATAACTATTAGGTGAGGGACCCAATAACGGCCTTGCACCTGCTTGCGAATGGTGGGTCAGACTTAACTAAGGAGTGTGGTCAATAACTGTTAGGTGAGCATACATGACTTAGAGATCAAGTCACTGCAACTTGCTTAGAGAAGCATCTGGATAAAGAGTTATCTATGCATCGATGTACGTGTTATCAATAACTGTTAGATGAGGTGCATGGCATCGGTGGGACCACAGCATCCATTAGGAATCTTTTATCGCGTTAGGATTTTCATTTTTCATCCAGAGAGTAAAGAGATCCAAAAAATTAGTGAAAGTCATTATTTGTATCTTCAAGTCTCTAAAAATAATAATATTAAAGTATAAAAGTCTAACTTGAATCTCTACTCTCGTAGTTAAATCATGTCAGCCTCAAACCCTCTAGCCCGCATCCTTGAAACCAATCGTTTGACCGGAACTAATTACAAAGACTGATTCAGAAACCTCAAGATTATTCTGACCTCAAAAAAATTAGGTCATATACTCGATCAAAAATCTATAGTATTACCAAACCATCCTACTACTGAGCAAAGAGTTGCTTTTGAAAAGTTGACAGATGAAGACAGTCGGGTCAAGTGCTATGTACTAACATCTATGTCAAATGAGTTGCAAAGCTAGTATGAGCATATGCCCACTGTCAGGGCTATGATAACTCACCTGCAAGAGTTGTATAGTGAGTAGAGCTATACTGCATACTTTGAAGTATCCAAGAGACTTCAATTTGAAGATGCAAGAAGGGTAGTCAGTCAATGAGCACTGTATGATAGTGATCAAAGATATTGAGGAGCTTGGGAAGCTCAGGCTTGATATGCAAAAGAAATTATAGATGGATTTGATCCTTCAAACCCTTATGAGTTCATATAGTCAATTTATTATAAATTTTCATATTAACAAACTCGATTGTACTATACCTGAACTGGTCAACATATTGGTGAAGGAACCAGATCTAGGGTTTCAGGGTTAGATCTTGAAACTTTTTTAAGATCAGGCAGCAGAAGACTAAAATAAATTAAAATTTATCTTATAAAATCAGAGAATCTTTAGATTAAGATCCTATTACATGATTATTACATGGCATTAAATCAAAAAATAAAATATAAAGAGCAAGAACTACATGCTGATCATATCAACATGTTTCTATACTACATCTAATGTATGTAAAATATAATAGATCAGATCTATTACCTTGCAAGTTAGATATTTTCACTTTGCTGATCCGGACTTGAGAATGATGTTGTGAGCCGCACATGCATCCGGCCTTTAGGAGTCATCCACACGAGCCCACGAATCAGGATCAAAGTCCTGGTCCAGGAAATCAGCATAGTATGCTAGTACTGTGCTGATCCTTCTTCGATGGTCGATCAGATGCCTCCTTCTTCATGATTTAGACTTTTTAAAAGATAAGAAGTAGGAGAAGAAGTTTTAGATGTGAGACACTCTTAGAAAATTCACAGATGGAGGAAGGAAAGAGGTGAACTCAGCAACCTTAGAAGAAGACCCTCTTCTTCTTCTCTTTACTCTAACCAAGACATCTAGTTTTGTGTCTATTATATCTCCATGCCTCAATACTCTTTCTCTCTTATTTTCACATGCCCAAAGGTCTCTCAATGCTCTATAATCTATAAAAATTTCAAGAAGAAATTCATCTTAAATAAAGAGATATGAAGAATCCTTGTCTATGTCAAATACCTAGTCAAGAAAAATCCAAACAGGGCAAGACAAGTGGTGCCCAACTCTTGGGTGCCTCTTCTTTTTTTTTCTACCATGGACCACTAGAAAAGGGTGCACAATATGTGCCATAAAATCCACAAAAATTTTAAAAAAAATTTGGGTAAACTTAGTGCCATAAGGAAAGAGTTTTGGTTTCCTAAAATTCTATCTCATAGAATTTGAAATTCAAATTAATTCCTACTTTGACTTGGTCCACAACCACATTCACATAAGAGAGAAAGAGTGAAAAGTTTTGGACATGTGTGAAGGCCTGGGAGAGAAGGTTTTATCATACAAAATAAGAGAGAGTGGGCGTGGGGGGCTAAGGTGGTGCAAGGTGGAATCCTAATCTTACTAGGGTTTAATCTATGACTTGTTCAAATTTGGTTTCTCAAACCAAATCAAACCAAAATCAAATCAATCCAATTAAAATAGATTTTAATCTAATTAAGAATCTAATTTAATCAGATTAAATTATATTTAAGTCTAATTTAATTTTTTAATCAAATTAAAAATTAGGTTGATCCAAGTCCTAATTGAACTAGGACTAGTTTTTCCTTGCACTTGGCTTATCCAATAAATCAATTGGACTTGATCCAATCAAGTCCAAATCAAATCAAATTAAATCATATTCAATTAGAATTAATCTCATCCCATTGGCTTAATTTAATTAAGCCAATTAGCAATCGAATTGCCAATCGATCTTCCTGCAACACTTGCACTAGGTTAAATGTCAATCGTATTGATTGTTTTACCCTAGAACGATTCTTAATCGTTGATCAACCATCCGATCAGATCGAAAACTCTAATGTGTGTGACCTCATAGGTCCGAACTTAAGTCGGTAGCATAGAAATAAATTCTTATACCAATCGAAGTGACCATTTAGCAATGGTACCCGAGATTGGATAGGTCGAATGTGTAGAACAACATCCTTAGAACCCATGCGGATATAGTTTCCATATAATTCATCCCCTTGACCAAAATGCTCATACGACACCTCAGAGTTCAACTATCAACTCTAATTAGGTTGTCCACATTATATTTCAAAATATCAAATCCATCTGATGGATTATCCTGGCCCAGGTTTTGCTAAATTGAAATACAGTGACTCATTCTTCTCCAACTCTTGGAGTGATCAATCCCATCTTGATCACACTCTGACTTTACAAGTACTTGATTATACCCAGAAGCCTTCCGTCATTGAATTAAAAATTTAGTTAGTCCAGTACCAAAGCACAGTGAGTTGCTTGCAAGTCACTGAGGCGATCTCAGGTCTAAGGGATACTTATACCTATATCCCATCAGAGACATTCTCGACAGCAGAATGCTCTGGAGTTGGTCATGTTCAATGATGATGTACCCTTACATCTCACCTGTATGCTATACCAGTGTCTTTATACTCCTTGGTTAAGAGGACAACCAACCCATATGGCCTACAGTGACCTATGCTCGATAGAAGCTATCATCCTTATTAACAGTCCATCATTTGGTAGTGAATAGTTTTAAGGACTAATCGATAAATCCTCTCTTTATCGAACCTAAACAGTCCTAAGGACTTCATCATAACAACGGAGTTCATTAGAAGATGAAAACTTATGATGAAAATACCAAAAATATATTTTATTTATTGACAAATCAATTACAATACAAGGTTGCTCAACCATTAATAGATTGATGATTGGCTTTTGGGACATATTTTTCAACAACTCCCACTTGTCCTAAAGACACTCGACACAGTATCTAATACCCATCTTCGACTTGTGGTTATCGAACTCCTTTATCGCCAGGGCTTTAGTGAAGGGGTTGGCCAGGTTCTTCTTTTTGTCGATCTTCTGAAGGTCGACATCACCTCGATCCATGATCTCCCAGACCAGGTGGAAGCGGTACAAAATGTGCTTCATCTGCTGGTATGCTTTGGATTCCTTTGCTTGAGCTATGGCACCAGTGCAGTCGCAGTAGAGTTGGATCGGACCATCGAGGGAGGGTGCTACTCTGAGCTCGGTGATGAATTTTTTCAGCCACACGGCTTCCTTCGCAGTATCCGATACTGCGATGTACTCTGCCTCACAAATAGAGTCTGCCACAGTATGCTGCTTGAAACTCTTCCAGCAGATGGCTCCACCATTCAGAGTAAAGATATAACCTGACACGCTTTTGCTGTCATCATGGTCAGATTAAAAGCTGTGACCCCATAAGTTTCAGATCTGACTCGCCATAAACCAACCATTGATCTTTAGTATTTCTCAAATACTTAAGGGATGGCTTTAACCACTTTTCAGTAGTTTTCTCCAGGATCAGATTGGTATCTTCTTACTACTCCTAGTGAGAATGCCACATCTGATCTTGTACATATCATGGCGTACATGATAGATCCCACGACCGAAGTATATGAGACTCTACTCATACGCTCTCTCTCTTCAGGAGTTGTCAGATAATCCTTCTTAGAGAGAGAAATTTCATGGCCTATCGGTAGATAGCCCTTCTTAAAATTCTCCATGCTGAACCTCTTCAGCACAGTATCTATATATGTGGACTGGGATAACCCAAGCATCCTTTAAGATCTATCCCTATAGATCTTCATCTCTAGGATATAGGATGCTTCACCCAAGTCCTTCATAGAGAATTATGATGACAACCAAACTTTTATTCCCTATAGTGCGGGGATGTCATTCTCGATTAAAAGAATGTCATCTACGTACAACATAAGGAAGACCACAACTAGACCATTTGCCCATTTATAGATGCAGGGCTCTTCTTTGTTCTTAATGAAGCCATATGTTTTGATCACCTTATCAAAATACATGTTTCAACTCTGAGAAGTTTACTTCAATCCATAAATGGATCTCTGAAGCTTGCACACCTTGTACTCATCTGTGGATATAAACCCCTCAGATTGTATCATATACACCTCTTCGGTCAGCTCTCCATTCAGAAAAGCTGTCTTTACATCCATCTGCCAGATCTTATAATCCAGATGGATAGCTATTGCAAGCATTATCCGAATGGATTTGAGCATTGCCACAGGAGAGAATATCTCGTTATAATCAATACCATAATGTTGACGATACCTCTTGGCAACCAGACGGGCTTTATAGGTCTCCATCTTTCCGTCTGCGCTCCTCTTCCTTTTGAAGCTTCACCCATTTACACCCAATGGGTTTAACCCCTTCAGGTGGGTCAACCAATGTCCATACATCATTGACCTTTATGGACTTCATTTCGGATTTCATGGCTTCAAGCCATTTCTCAGAATCAGATCTCTGCATTGCATCCATATAGGTGATCGGATCCTCATTGTTCTCATCAAGTTCGATGGGATCACCATCCCGGATCAAGAAACTGTAGTATCTGTCTGACTGACGTGGTACTCTACTGGATTGCCTTAATGGTGCAGGTACATTGAGCTCTGGATCTGATCTAATCAAATCTGACTCAAGTTCAGCTATTGATGTCGGTCCTTCTACCTATTGAACTTCATCAAGTTCAATCTTAGAGGCAACGATTCCTTCACCAAGGAACTTCTTTTCTAAAAAGGTTGCCTTAAGGTTGACGAACACCTTTTTGTTCATCAGCATGGTAGAAAAAATATTCTTTGATCTCTTTGGGGTACCCTATGAATGTGCATTTGTCAGACCTAAGTCCAAGTTTATCTGTAACTAACTATTTGACATAGACCGGGCACCCCCAGACCCTAAGGTGTGAAAGTGCTGGCTTACGCCCTGTCCATATCTCATATGGAGTCTTAATTACAGACTTACTTGGAACCCTATTTAACAGATAACAGGCCGATTTGAGTGCATAACCCCAGAAGGATATCAGCAAGCTGGCAAAATCCATCATAGATCGGACCATGTCTAACGGAGTTCGATTTCTCTTTTCAGACACACCATTATGTTGTGGTGTTTCTGGAAGAGTCTATTGAGAGAGAATCTCATTCTCTCCTAGATATGTGAGAAACTCACCAGAAAGGTATTTTTCTCCTAGGTCAGATCGAAGAGTTTTAATACTCTTCTCAGTTTGTTTGTAACTTCACATCAGAATCATTTGAACATTTCAAATGAATCTGACTTATGTTTCATCAGATAGACATATCTATATTTCGATAGATCATCCGTTAAAGTGATGAAGTAGAAATATCCACCTTTAGCACTTGTGCTCATGGACCCGCATACATCAGTATGTACTAGGCCCAAGAGCTCAATAGCTTTCTCATCTTTTTCAGTAAAAGGTGACTTGGTCATTTTATCAAGAAGATATGACTCACAGGTTGGAAGTGATTCACAATCACTGACTTCGAGGATTCCCTCTTGAGTCAACCTGTTTATCCTGTTCATATTTATATGACCTAGCCTACAGTGCCATAAGTAGATATCTGATACACTATCTAATTTAGGGTGCTTGCTAGTAGAATAGAATACGTTAACAGGTTATGATAACATATACATACCATTGTTCAAATATCCACAAAAAATAGTAACACCATTTATAATGATATTACAAACTTGTTTTTTTATTGAAATTTCATAATTATTTTTGGCCAGAAGGCCTACAGAAATAATATTTAAAAAGAAATTAGGACAAAAATGACAATCATTAAGAACAACGATATGATACTCAAATATAAGTTTCAAGATTTCTAATGCTAGAACTGGAACTGATCTTCCATCTCCAACGTTCAGGAACCTCTCATCTTGCTTGAATCTCCTACTAACCTGCAACCCCTGCAATGAATTACAAATATGGTAAGAGCTACCGGTATCCAATACCTAGTCAGTTATATCACAAATAGAGAAATTGCAAGGAGTTATCATATAAATATCTTGCTTAGCAATAGCTTGCTTCTTTCTCAACCTGTTCGGATCCAGGGAGGCAATGTACTAAGGACAGTTCCTCTTCCAATGCCCCCGCTTCTTGCAAAAGAAACATTTAGCTTGACTCTTATCGGGCTTGATCTTTCTGGTTTGGCCCTGCACTGATGTCCCTGTCTGAACTTGCACCTTCTGCACTTTCTTCTTCTTGTTCTTCTTTCCTTTCTCAAAGGGTCACGAACCAGAAGACAAACCTCCCACTAAGTTCATCAACTCCTTGTGGAGTTGGTGATCCTTCTCAAAGTTCTGAAGCAACTCCAGTAACCCGTGGTAGTTTAGTTCAGGCTTTGTCATTCTATAATGAGTGAGGAATGGGAGATAAGACTTGGGCAGCGAGTTCAGTATTGCATCTTTCCCAAGCTGCTTATGCAAGGAAAAGTCGAGTTTGCTCAAATGCTCCATCAGCTCGATCATGTACAATACATGATCAGTGATAGAGGCACCATCCTGCATTTTGGCATTGAAGATGGCACAACTAGTCTTGTGCCTCTCCACATCATCGGATGTGCCAAAGGCATCCTCCAACACTTGAAGCATATCCTTTGGCTAAGCCGTCTCAAATCTACGATTGAACTCATTGCTCATAGCAGCCAGCATGATGCAGCATACCGTGGTCCAATTACTAAGCCACTTCTGATAAGTATCTCTGACTATTCCACTTGCATTAGCAGCTGGCTCCTCAGGTGCAGGATTCGTTATCACATATAGGATCCGTTCATGCTCCAGGACTATCTTCAACTTTCGGTACCAGCTACCAAAGTTGAGTCCCTCCAAATTTTCATTATCCAACAATGATCAGAGCAATAGGGAAGTGGCCATATCTGTACAAAGGAAAACATAACCTAATTAGTAATTGATTCATTAAATCTAAAGATTTGGACTTTAATCAAAAAATTTCTTCCACTATTTTATTCGAATTGGTAACCTCTATCTCCAATTCAAGAAATTATCCTAATTCCTTAGTGGGTACTAGAATCCACTTAGACTGCACACAAGCTCAACTTTGGTTGGCCAACCCATGTACATCTAAGGGTAGGTTCATCACCAATTATTTTTTAAATAATTTTTAGTAATTTAAATTTTGTCCCAGTCCCTAATCAGTAGGCTTTGGCCTCCACTGAAAAGGTCTGGTTAGGTTCAACAATTAACATGACCATACTTGGCCCATCTAGCCAATGGATGATTAGGCCCAACTTTGGTTGGCTAACCTAACAATCATTTAGAAAGATGCAGTCAAGAAATCATATTATGAATGACAATTCCATCAGTCGATAAGCACCAGGCCTTTGGGCCTCCAATGATTATCCAACTGATGGACCCATTATCATCCACTTAATAGGAGGCTATGATCTAGTTATCACCATAACTATTTCATTTTAAGGATCTAATAATTTTAAAAGATTTAATTAATTTAGAGGAGGAGGTCAGATGAACCAGCTTATCATGATCCTCCCACTGGTTTCACCAAGTCAGCTTAAGGGAGACCATTAAAAGGGCTGGTCTAGGAGCACCTAAATCAGTCACACTGATTTACCTAGCTAACATGGGTTAGCTCATGAAGTCAAGTGATCTGATCAAAATATAATTTCATCAAGAGGTCAAGTAAGTTCGATCGGTGGGAGGGTCTGCCAAAGCTTGCCTTAGACATCATCAGAAATAGCCAGATAAGTGGGTTGCCAATTAAAAACCATCGGTTTGGTTTACCTTAGACACCAACTAGTTTAATTAGTTTCGATTAGATCAACCTAACAGTTCGTGCTAGACCGATTAGCCAAGAATCAAGTCCATTTGATTCTCGTTAAAGATATGGACTTGACCAACTACAACTATTGTAATTGATCTAGAGAATCCTTGACCTAATCTAAGACAATAATTGATTAGATTTAGTCAATTCTCTAATTAAATCCATCTTTAATCTAACCTTAGGTCTAACCCAATTAATGGACCTAATTCTCACTAACCCATTAACCTAATGTGTTATGGTTTGTGTCTTAGGTTCTTCAATTCACAATCCTAGAACCTAATCAAACAACTTCTTAATTCTCAATTAAGTTTTGGGTTGAGGGTTGGGGTTCAGCTTTTTGAAAATAATTTTTATATTTATAAAATAATTTTACAACATGATTCTACCAATCAAGTTGTATGTTTGATTCATAATTAAAATACAAGTGAAATAAACATGAAACTACTTTAGATCTAATCTAAACAGGTTCATGTAATTGAAACAATTTCAACTTTAAACTGCACAAATTCGTAGACAAATATATGATGGTTCTTTACGCAAAAATTATTAACAAAGAGATTTTATTTTATATTTAAATATTTTTTAAATTTAATAAATCATAAATTTAATCTAGATCACATCTAACAAATTTATGATTAAAGATAGATCTACACGAACTAGGACAACCTTTGCACTGTAAGGGGTAAACCTTACAGCAGGACAACCTACAGTTCATGATTGATCTAAAAATTTTAATTTTAGATTTAACAATCTAATTATAAATTAGATCTAATCTAAGAAATAATCTAAGCATATATAAATAATCATGTAATAAACAATCTAGACTCTGATACTAATTGAAGGAACCAGATCTAGGGTTTCAGGGTTAGATCTTGAAACCTTTTCAAGATCAGGCAGTGGAAGACTAAAATAAATCAAAATTTATCTTATAAAATTAAAAAATTCTTAGATCTAAGTATTGAAAATAGTATCCCAAAGCCAATCGTCAGTCTGTTGACGGTTGTGCTCTTTCTTGTATTAGTATATGAATTATAAATAAATAAAAGTTATTTTAGTATTTTTCATCATAAATTATTTTATCTTCTAATGAACTCCTGTGTTGTGGTGAAGTCCTTAGGACTATTTAGACTCGACAAAAGAGGATTTATCGTTTAGTCCTTAAACCTATTCGCGACCAAATGATACGTTGTTACCAAGGACAACAAAGTTTATCAAGCATAGGTCATTGTGTGCCATATGGATTGGTTGTCCTCTTAACCAAAGAGTGTGGAGACACTGGTATGGCATACAGGTGAGATGTAAGGGTATATCTACACTGAACGTGACCGACTCCGAAGCTTTTTCTGCTGTCAAGATTTGCTCCGATGGGATATGGGTATAACTGTCCCTCCGACCTGAGAACGCCACGGTGACTTGCAAGCAACTCACTGCACTTAGGCACTGGACTACCTGAATTTCTAATTCAGTGATGAAAAGCTGCTAGGTGTAGTCAAGTACTTGACTTGTCGGTGCATGTGTCAAGATGGGATTGACCACTCCAGTTCAGGAGCTGTATACAGTTGTGTTTCAATTTAGCAAAACCTTGACTAGGGTAGTCCTAGTGAGGAGTCACAGGACTGTTTGAGTTGAGCACGATTCGGATGATCTGATCAGAGTTGACAGTTTAACCTTGAGTCATCCTATACACAGGAGTCAAAAGGGATGAATTATACAGTAACCATATTCACGTAGGTTCTGAATGTTGCGATTACGACTATTCGACCTATCCGAATGTCGGGTACTGATAAACACTTAATTTAAGTCATTTAAAGTAGAAAATTATATTTAATTTATTTTATTTATTAAGAATTTGATGCTTTTTTTTATATTTTATAAGAAAGGTACTCATCGATACAAAGAGTCCGATTCATAGATAAAAAAGACTCAAGTTTGAAGAAAATTGGACTTAAAACAAAATTAAAATAAAAGAAAGATGCATACGGTATTATAGAAAATGAAGATACTATGTAAGGAACCTAAAAGGATATTGATGTCATTATAAAGAAAAAAAAGTTTCTTTTTGGAATAAAAAAAGAGTGTTAATGTGAATGAAATGGATGCGGGGGGCACAGCAGGTGTGGGCGTACGCGCGGGTGCGGCAGCGGGCGTGACAGCGGACGCGGCAGCGAGCGCACGGGATGGCAGGTTCACGGGGAATTTGGCATGGCGAACACAATGGCGAGGGATCTAGAAATTAAAGGAAAAAATTTAATTTTTGAAAATACTTCAAGAGGATTCTTTAGTCCCACATCGAAAAACTATGTAAAACTCCTCCCTCCTAATACCTATAAAAAGGCTTTTGTACTCCCATTGGAGGGAGAGCCCAAAAATTTTTCTAGAGCCTTGCATAGAGGAATAGAAAGGGACTACTTCATGAGCAGCTAGGCTAGCAGTCTTCGGAGTGGAGAAAAAATTTTGTAACGACACAGAGATGGTTTATTGTTCTAAACTTTCTTGTATTTCTTTATATGCAATAAAGATTATGCTTTTTATTTAAATCGTCATGAGTTCTTTATTTGCTCTCTTTCATATGCTTTTATTTATGCTTTTCTGTTAGATTAATATTAGGAACAACTTTTACTTTCCAGAGACGCACCGTGATCTACGGGTATGGGACGTGCCGAGGAAAGAAGAGTTGTTTACCTAGTAATTTTTGGAGACACATCGTGATCAACGGGTACGGGGTGTGTCGAGGAAAGATAGGTATTTTTTCTAAGATTAATTGTATCTATTTAATTAAAAAAGAGATACAACTCTGCTAGTGTAAAATTAATTCAAAACTTTCGAGCTCTTTATTTTGTAATTACATCAATTTTAAGATAATTTATTTTTTAAAGCAAAACAATGCTTCTTTCTTTTATTTTACAATCTCAACTTAGCCCAAGTCCCTGAGGATACGATCTCGACTCATCCTACCTACGTAGTGAGTAGAGTTATTTTTGGTGCTATCAACGACTATGCATCAAATTTTGGCACCGTTGTCGGAGACCTTGGCATGGTTGAAATAAAAAAAAAAAGCCACTGATATTTCATAACACTTAAATAAAATAGCATAACCTTAAATATAAAAATTTCTAACTTGATTGGACACCTTGTTTCTTTACATTGCATCTTCGTAATTAACTTTAAGGGTGCAACCCATTAACTAAGATAAGGTGGGGATTTGATCACCCTTCCTTGGCCCATAAATCATTCCCTTACATTTGCATAACGTAGATCTTAATCTAAAATTAATTAGACGTTGACCCCTAAGGATTTCGAGCTCATTAGGACAAGTGACCCTGAGAGTTGAACTGGGTTAGACTTGGTCAGCTAGCTGGTGTCTAGGCAAGTGGTTTGTGGGACGACTGGGCCCGAAGGAAGGTGGTTTTTAATTGGTTCCGTTTGCTGACCTGGCCAATTTAATTGGTGTCTAAGGAAAGCAATGGGGGGACTCCCACCAACCTTACACTTACCTGGCCAGTTGGTTGGTCAAGCTCTGACTTGGAGGGTTTGAAGGCTAACTACAGTTAGGAGCTATCTAGAACTAGGATAACTTTAGGATAGAGAGTCCACTGCGTGTTAACTTGATTGTAATTAAAATCTAACCATAACTAATTCTTCTATTAGTTTTAGGACTTCTTAGGATCTCTTCTTTAGAACTCTTTTCTCTCTTCTCTTCTCCTCTTAATAAAAAAAAAATCCTTAACAGACTAGGATAGTCCTACATAGACCTTTTAGTTACATGTTAGGTCGATGATCACTAAAACCCGACTTGCAACCATTAGACGAAGAATTAGAAAAGACTCTTAGGACTATCCAAGTTAGAAACATGGCTGCACCTGGTGAGGCTAATCCTCTATGCTCATTGAGAGAATACTTCACTCCATCCTCGTATACCTACTCTCCATGCATTCAAGCACCTCCAGTAGAAGCTACCCAATATGAGATTAAGTCTAGCATTATTCAAATGTTGCCATCATTCTATGGACTTAGTAACGAGGACCCATACAAACACTTGGATGAATTTCTTGAAATTTGTTCCACAGTAAAAATCCAAAACTTCTCAGATGATGCCCTTAGGTTGAAACTGTTCCCTTTCTCACTTAAGGACAAAGTCAAATATTGGTTAAACTCCTTAGACTCTATAACCATTTCAACTTGGGAACATCTTCCGAGAGAATTTCTCAAAAAATACTTTTCAATTAGAAAAATAAATCAAATTAGAAAAGCTATCACCAGTTTTTTCCAATTGGAGGGTGAACTTTTTCATAAGACATGGGAAAGGTTAAGGGACCTCATTCGTAAATGTCCACACCATGCTGTCCCTAAATGGCAACTTTGTTAGTATTTTTATGATGGTCTATCAGAGAAACACCAACAAATGGTTGATGCATCATGTGGTGGGACATTCATGTTAAAGAGTGAGGATGAAGCTGAAAGGAATATGCCCTACAAGTCAATCGAAATTTGAATTTTGATGGGTTTTTCTTGTAATCTTTCAGACTTATGTATTGACTCTTTAAATAATAAAAGGTATTTTCATCATATGTTGCATCTTACTTTAGTAATGATTATGATGAACTCCATAAATCAAAAAAATAGGTTTAGGGTTATGATGAGATCATACCTATGAGATCTAAAATCCTAAAAATCCTGATTTAGAATATTCCTAGTCATAGGAGCATTGAGTAGGAGATCAATGTTCCAGATAGATTAGCACTTTGTATGTATGCTCGATGGAGAGGGTGGCAGATCTCATATGCCACTTGTGTGAGACACTAATACAAGGAAGTGGGTGCTTATTAGAGAATGAGTTCACTGAATTGATCTGACTTAAGAAACATCTTATGGAATTTACTTACCTGTCAGAGATGTTTTCTTATAGTGGGAGTTGTGCATGTAATCTTTTGACCTGAGACTACCATAGAACCTTGTATACATGAATCCATATTTTTTGGTTCATACTCATTCATGACTTAGTCATGTACGGGGTGTTCTAGATATGGTAGAATGTGTATGGAGGTTGTGAGTAGGTCAACATGGAATCGATCACTCTTGGTAAGAGGAAATCGCATCCTACTTGTTCTGATCGATTGATGATTCAGGAAGCCTTTGATCAAAGAAAAATAAAAATTAGAAAGAGTTTTTAATATTTTATTAATTGAATCATCATATAAGATTGAGAGAAATATGAGTATGATATTAGATTTGACATCATTCCATATCCAGAGTCATATTCGGGGTGCAGAGAGATCGCAGGATCAAATTGCACGATAACTTTCCACTGAATGGTATTTTTGGTATTTTTATCAAAAATTTTATATCTTTCAGATAGACATGATACGTTGCTAGACATCAATCTTGTCTTATGGGTTTGATCAAATTAAAGAGTTTAATTCAATCACCAATTAGAAAGAGTTCTAATTGCTGAAATTGGGTTAGCTCGATTGGATCTAGATCGGTTAGAATAAATTCTAATCAAATCAAATCGACTTGAACTCGAATCTATTGCTGGCTAGATGTGGAACCCAATGGGTCACACTCAAGGGGTATTGATCAGGGGTCTAATTGGATTAGATCATGTTTGCAAAATTAACATGCTAGCACATGTTGCAAAAAACTAGCTCCTTATTTCGAATCGGGTTTAAAATTGATTCCAGATTGGGCTAATTAAAGCCAAATTAATTCAAATAAATTTTATATTTGAGTTGATTCAGACCTTTTCTGCATGTACCAAAAATTTGGAGCCAGGAAACTAATTCTCCACGAGTCAAAAATTTTTCTTGTGCGTGGGTATAGTTTTTGTGTGCAGAAATAGTTTTCGCATCCCATGAGATGGGAAGCCTCATCCTCGAGATTATCCTATGTTCCATGATAAAATAAATTTTTAGATGATTCCTAACTTTATTTTTAGTGTCAAAAATTTTTTGAAGTTAAAATTCCTTCTGGTTTAATCATGAAAATTCATTGAAGTTGGAAATCCTATCAGCCTGATCCATGCGCCTGACCAAGAGTCCAACTTGTGAAGGACTCTAAGCCATTTGTCACGCCACTTTTTAATCTGAATTTTTCTCTACGACATTCTCATGTTAGCACCTTAATTTTTGGCCATTCGATGGACAAAATTACATTAATGGGTGGTAGAAAAAAATTATGCCATGTGAAGCTGCATGACTCATCGGAGAATCATCGAGAAAAATATTTCGAAGAGTCCTTCTGCATGAAGCGTCTCTTGGATTTTTTTTGATGATTGCCATGTATCAAAAACTTTCAGATAAGCATGAGATTCATCAGGAGGTGTGATATTTTTTGATGGATGCGAGATGACGCATGGAAGGGGCACGAAAAATTCCCGAAGGCAACCCATCGCTAAGTATTTGAAGGGGGGTGCGTCGGGGGATTGGATTTATTCAGATTTCCAATTCTTCCTTTCTTTCTAACATCTTCTCCCTATTGCCCAATTAGTCTCTTTCTTCTCTTGTTAGGATAAGTCCAAAAATAGAAAAGACAAGTCCGATTTTAGGACAAGAGTCTAGGAAGAGAATTAAGGAAGACAAAGAGAGAAGAAAGGTAGGGATAGGAAGGCTAGGAGAAGAGGAAGAGCATCTTGAGGTCTTGGTGTTCAAGAAAATTCTCAGAGTGAGAATTTATAGGAGAAATCATCTCAAATAGTTGGTGTCCTGATCATAGCCCTGTGTGGATCACCGTTGGAGGGCGAACACTTGGGCGCCTGGTGGAGGTTCTGCCGAAATTTGGATTAAGCGCTGCAGGTATTCTTCTATAACTTAAATTTAATCTTGAATTTATGTTATATATGATTGTTAATCATCAAGAAAATACTGATTTAATAGTTTAATATTTAGAATTTTTTTATTAAAATTTTAAAATCCATTATGTTTCCACTGTGCATGCCCACTCTGAAACCCTACAGTGGTATCAGAGCCGACCTTGTTTGGTTTAATCATATATATATAATATTTATGTGATCTATAGTATGATTTATACTATAAAATGATTTATGCTTTCATATGATGATATGAAATAATACATATATCATTCACCACTTCATCATCTTGACATAAGGTTGTCCTAGCATAACGGGATTATGCTGCAAGGTTGTCCTAGGATGATGAATGTCCATATGTTACACTTGCACATGTAGAAAATTTTAATGTTGATACATAAATGGGTATTATGTAGTTAGAATGTGCATGAGACCAAATAAAAGCCCTCATTAGAAAATTATATTAAGTGATAGTGATATGCAACTATGGGTTAACCAATTCTTGATCAATTGATCAATTGGTGTTTAAGAAAGTGCTATAGGTGGTTTTTTAATTGGTTCCATTGTCTGACCTGGCCAATTTATTGATGTTTAAGGAAAGCAACGGGGGGACCCCCACCTTACTTACCTGGCTAATTTGATTAAGCGATCTTGATATTGAAAAACCCTAATGTTGAAAATACTATTAAGGGCCTTCCTTCATGCTAGGTTAATGTTACATCATGAACTATGGCTAGTTTGTTGTGTTAACATGAGGCTTGTCATAAGGATTGATATAATATAATCCTGGTGCATAGAAGATGCTTACGGCAACTTTGAATATACTTCTTTGTTGTGTTAACACAAGGGCAGCTATATTAGAATTTGACTGTATTGAAATGAAGGGTCTAACTTAACTAAAATATTATAGCTTGTTGTGTTAACACAAAGTTAATAATATTTTAGAGGCCAAGATATAATATTAAAAATTGCATGAGATGCAATTGGAAAGAGTTTCCTACCTATGAACTCATAAGGATTTGTTGTGTTAACTGAAGATCATTATGAGGAATTAGGATCTCAATCCCACTAAGATAAATATAACATATGTCTCGTTCATCATAGTAGAGGGTTATGATGTTCGATAAAATAATGGAAGGTACAATTAAATCTAAAGACTTTATTTAATTGTATGAGTTAATATGAGTTGTTTGCTTATGTAATATTCTTTAATTATTGTAGATTAAATTCTACAAATGGCATCTTCACTATCATTGTGAGAAATTTTAGATTCCAACAAGTTGACCGGTCCCAATTTTGTGGACTGATTGAGGAATTTAAAGATTGTACTCACTCAGGAGAAATTCTCCTATATTCTTGACATCCTTAAACCACAAGAGGTTGGGGATGATGCCACAGAAGAGGAGGTATCCACATACAGGATGTGGAAGAATGACAGTTTGATTGTCAAGTGCATCATACTGGCCTCTATGAGCAATGAGTTGCAGAAGCAGCATGAGAGCATGGATACTCAATCCATACTCCTCAATCTTAAAGAGTTGTATGGAGAACAGAGTAGAACTGCTAGATATGAGATATCTAAGCAGTTATTCCATGCTAGAATGACTGAGGGATCATTCGTACAAGACCATGTCCTGAAGGTCATTGATCTGATCACTAGATTGGGTCAACTTGATTTTGTGATGGATGAAGAATTAAGTCAGGATTTGATCCTGCAATCTCTTCCTGAGTCATTCGCTCAGTTTGTTGTGAACTATCATATGAACAAACTGATACCTCCTTACCTGAGTTGTTAAATATGCTTATGACAGTTGAGAGCCATGTTAAGAAAGAAAAGGCTCCACTTCTTCTTGTGGGTAAAACCTCTAAGAAGAAGTCAGGTTTTAAGGGTTCAAAGAAAGCACTGAATCCTAAGGGTGGCAAGATGAAGAAGAAGGGGAAGAAAGTCTCCGGACAGGGTACCTGCTTTCACTGTGGCAAGGCAGGACACTGGAAAAGAAATTGCAAATTATATCTTGCAATTATAAAGGCAGGTGCAAGCGATGCACCAAAAGGTATGTATGAGATACATACAATTTTGTCATTAAGTTCTTCTAATTCAGACTCTTGGGTATTGGATACTGCCTGTGGTTCTCATATCTGCAAGTCGTTGCAGGGGCTGCAGAACATTAGAGTGCTGAAGAAGGGTGACTTCGAGCTCTACAATGCTAGAGGAGAGTCAATCCAAGCAGAGGCTGTAGGGACATATATGTTAAAGTTACCTTCTGAAAAGATCTTAGAGCTAGAAAACTGTTATTATATGCCTAAGATCATTAGAAATATTATTTCTATATCGTTACTATTGCAACGAGGTTATGAAATAAATGGAAAGAGCAATAGTTGCTCAATTTCTTTTTCTAATGAAATTATCTGTCATGGCGTTATTAATAATGGTCTTCTAATTCTATCTAATGACAATGTTTTCCATATTAATGAAAGTAAAAAGCGAAAGAGAGAAGAGTTGAATAATACTTTACTTTGGCATTGTCGACTTGGTCATATAAGTGAGACAAGGATTAACAAGTTATACAAAGAAGAGTTTTTTGATCCTTATGATTATGAATCATTAGGTACTTGTAAATCTTGTCTTATGGGAAAAATGACTAAGACTCCATTTAGTGGACATGGAGAAAGGACAAGTGAGTTATTAGGACTTGTACATACTGATGTATGTGGTCCTGTGACAATAGAAGCCAGAGGAGGATACTCTTATTTTATAACGTTCACTGATGATTTATCTAAGTTTGGATATGTGTATCTTATGAAACACAAGTCCGAAGCCTTTGATTAATTTAAAGAGTATCAAAGTATGGTCGAGAAACAAACTGAAAAAAGTATTAAAATCTTTTGATCTGATCGAGGAGGAGAATACTTATCCAATGAATTTTTAGATCATCTTAAAGAAAATAAAATTCTCTCAGAATAGACCCCTCCCTATACACAGCTAAATGGTGTAGCAGAAAGGAGGAATCGTACTTTATTAGATATGGTGCAGTCCATGATGTGCCTTACAGATTTGCCAATTTCTTTTTGGGGATATGCCCTAGAAACTGCTGTCTATATCTTGAATAGAGTACCTTCAAAATCTGTAACAAGCACTCCATATGAAATATGGAGAGAAAAAAAGCCTAATCTTAATTTTCTTAAGATATGGGGCTGTCCAACTTTTGTTAAAAAAAATTTTGGACATAAGCTGAGTGCTAGGGCAGATAAATGCTTGTTTGTAGGTTATCCTAAAGAGAGTATAGGATACCACTTTTACCATCCTACTGAACATAAGGTGTTTGTTAGTAAATATGCCACTTTTATGAAAAAAGAGTTTATCCTAGAAAGAGGCAGTGGGAAGAAAATTGAACTTGGAGAAGTTCAAGACCTACAAATGCAAGCACAAGATGATCCTCAACCAAAAATATCTATTAATGAAGTACAAACATAAAGTACACCTCCTCTTCGAAGGTCGGATAGGGTGCGGAATGCACCTATGAGGTATGGGTTCGTTATTGAGAATAATGAAGCCCACATCATTGAGAATGATGAATCTTTGACCTATACGGAAGCCATCATGAGAAGGGACTCAGACAAATGGCTAGAGGCTATGAAATTCGAAATGGACTCCATGTATTCCAACCAAGTGTGGACTTTAGTTGATGCACCAGAGGGTGTGACCCCTATTGAATGCAAATGGGTCTATAAGAAAAAGATTGGAGTGGATGGCCAAGTTGAAACCTATAAAGCTAGATTAGTAGCCAAAGGTTTCAGGCAAAAACAGGGTATTGATTATGATGAAATATTTTCACCTGTTGCCATGCTCAAATCTATATGGATTATGTTTGCAATAGCAGCATACCATGATTATGAGATTTCGCAAATGGATGTGAAGACCGCCTTCCTTAATGGTTATCTTGTGGAAGAGGTTTACATGTCTCAGTCAGAAGGGTTTGTCTCAAAAGAGAGAGAAAATCAGGTATGCAAGTGTTGCTCCTAGATTGATTTTGATGATTACAAAGCAGATTGAAGGGATACAAATATTTTTATTTGAAAAAGTCTTTATGCTCTTCAGGGGCAAAAACATAATTTTACTAAAATCCTGATTTGATAGTATCAATTGAGTAGAACAAATGATTTGTAATCTATTGATGAAAATTTTATTATTTTTGGACTTATATTTTTGAAGTTATGAATGTTTGAAGTGCATGAGTCGACTCATGAGTCAACTCATGGCACAATGAGCTGATTGGCATGCAAAAATTTCCCTTGGCACGCTGGTTTTTTGGCTTGGCACGACCTGTGAGTCGACTCATGAGTCGACCCACAAGGCATGAGTCGACTCATGAGTCGACCTCTGCTGGTTTGGGCCAAAAAATTCAGAAACCAACATTTCTGGCTGTTGCAACAGAAGTCGACTCATGAGTCGACTCCTGAAGCATGAGTCGACTCATGAGTCGACCCCTGCGACGGAAATTGTCCGCAATGGCTAGTTTTTTGCCCATTTTAATTGCCTTTAATGCTCCCTTAAAATGCTCTAACGGCTCTTTTTCTGCCTAAAATGTTTTCCCTTGTTTCTTAAAGCTATAAAAGGTTTCAAAAGGTGAAAAACAAAAAAGGAGGATCCACAATATACACGAGAGTGACAGGTGATCTACAATATACACGAGAGATTGTGAAAGAGAAAAGCAAGAGCGTTCAAAAGGGCATTCAAAGAGAGGGTTTTTCAAGCCAACTTTTCAACCTTGATCAAGAGCTCTTTCAAAGCCTTCAAGAAGTCTTCAATCAAAGTTCACCTTCTCCTCAAGCGTTCATTCAACTCTTCATCCACCTTGAGGAAATCCAAAAGGGGCTTCTTCATTTGAGTAAAGTATATTTAATATTATATTCGCTCATTTAAGGAGCTATTCTTGTACTTATTTGTGCTCTAAACTGTCTTACTCTTTGTGAGTAATTGTTCTTGTTTTTGGAGGGTTTCCAAAATAAGGGAAGGTTGATCCGAACCTGAAATCGGAGTGTTTTGGGTTGGCTTGTACCCGAAAAACAAGTGGACTAGCTTGGGATAGCTAGTGTCGGAGTTTCTGACGTTTGTATTCGGGTAGAATACAAGTATAGTGGATTGAAATTCCCAAGTAGGAGCTTGGGGAGTGGATGTAGGTGCAAGGTTGGCACCGAACCACTATAAATCCTTGTGTTTGTGGTGTGCTTTATTGTTTCTCTTTATTTCTTTATTATATCCTTGCATTCTTGCTTTAGGTAATTAATCTTGAATTAAAGTCTTTCTTCTCATTCATCAAGCTTTTAACAAATACTTTTCATAAGTAATTAGTTAAGCTTAAAATTTTTAAAACCCAATTCACCCCCCCTCTTGGGTTGCATAGCTGGACAACAAGTGGTATCAGAGCCCGGTGCTCTAGCCCTTCTTTGATCTAACAATCAAAGAGCCAAAGATCTATGGCAACCCATGTCGGTACTTCTCTAGCCGAGGGGCAATCTACCAACCGACCTCCACTTTTCAATGGGTCTAATTACACCTACTGGAATGCTCGGATGAAGAATTCATACAAGCACTCGACTATGATATGTGGAGTATCATAGTGAACGGTCCTCACACACTCACCAAGATTATAGATGGTGAGGAGTCAACCAAACCCGAGAAAGAATGGGATGAGGTTGATAAAAATTGGCACAATTAAATGCTAAAGCTATGAATGTTCTTTATTGTGCACTTGATGCAAATGAATTTAATCGCATTTCTACTTGTGCATCTGCTAAAGAAATATGGGATAGGTTAGAAGTAACCCATGAGGGAACAAATCAAGTAAAAGAGTCTAAAATAAACATGCTTGTGCATAAATATGAATTGTTTAAAATGGAGCATGATGAGTCCATAACTGCAATATTTACTCGTTTTACTGATATAATTAATGGTTTGAAGAGTCTTGGCAAATCTTATACTAACAGTGAGCTTGTAAGGAAGATTCTCAGGTCATTGCCAAGAACTTGGGAAGTCAAGGTGACTGCCATCCAAGAAGCAAAGGACTTGAACACTCTACCTCTAGAAGAGCTTCTTGGATCCTTGATGACTCATGAACTTAGCATGAAGCAACATCAAGAGGATGAAGTCAAAAAGAAAAGAACCATTGCCCTCAAATCCACAGCTTCGCCTGATGATGAAACGGATGACACTGAAGATGAAGAACAGGATGAAGAGATGGCACTCATCACCCGGAGATTTAAGAAGTTTCTAAGAAAAGAAAACAGGGAATGAGAAAGAAGTCATTCACAAAAGGGGAACAAAGCAAAGAGAAAGAGAAAGATCAACCCCTTATATGCTACGAGTGCAAGAAGCCGGGACATTTCAAATCCGAATGTCCACAACTGAAGAAAGGTCCCAAAAAGTTCAAAAAGAAAGCAATGATGGCGACTTGGAGTGCGAGTGATGACTCAAGCTCCGATGAGGAAACCTCAACAGAACAAGCCAACCTGTGCCTTATGGCACACGAAAATGAGGTAACTTCTGAATCCCCTAATGAATTTACTTTTGAAGAATTGCATGAAGCATTCTATGATTTAATTGATGAATTAAAGAAACTAGGTATAAAAATAAAGAACTAAAATTGAAAAATCAGTCCTTAGTGAAACAAGCTGAAACCTTTCAATTGAAAAATCCACCTTGATTCAAGAAAATCAAAGCTTAAAGAATGAAATTAACAAGCTGAAACCTATAGTAGATAAGTTCACCTTAAGTTCAAACAAATAAATATGATTCTTGATAATCAAAAAGCTGTATATGATAAGGCTGGACTTGGCTATAACCCCTTGAAGAAATAAAAATTTCTGAAGAATATTTATGTATTATTCAAGTAACAAGTCTACAAATATTACTTTTTCAAATTGGTAGAATAGGACATAAATCTACACATGCCTTATTAACAAATCTGCAAACACAACTATAAAGAAAATATGGGTTCCAAAAGGAACCATTTTGACTAACCAAAAGGACCCAAGAAAGCTTGGGTACCTAAACAAAACTTGACCTTTGCTTGCAGGTGTGTCTAGCATCCCAAGGAGGAAACAGAAATGGTATCTTGACAGTGGATGCTCGAGACACATGACTGGTGATGAATCACAATTCATCACGCTTGATGCTAAGGATGGAGGGATGGTCACCTTTGGAGATAATGGCAAAGGAAAGATCATCGGGATAGGTAACATTGGTATCACTCCCTCCAAATACATTGAAAATATTTTGTTAGTTAAAGGTTTAAAGCATAACTTACTTAGCATTAGTCAATTTTGTGATAAAGGGTATAAAGTTATTTTTGAATCATCTGTTTGCATTGTGACTAGTCCTATTAACGATGGCATTAAATTTATAGGACATAGGCATGCAATGTTTATATGGTAGATTTAATGATTTAGCCAAATTAGACATGCAATGCCTAGTATCCTTGAATGCTAAAGTTAATGAGACTAGTTGGCTTTGGCATCGTAGACTTGCACACATAAGCATGCATTCTCTTCAAAATTAATTAAGAAAGAATTAGTTCTTGGTTTGCCAAAACTGAATTTTGAAAAGGATAGAATTTGTGATGCATGCCAATTAGGTAAACAAACTAGAGTTTCATTTAAATCCAAAAATATTGTTTCAACTTTTAGACCTTTAGAGCTTTTGCATATGGACTTATTTGGACCAACTAGAACCACAAGTCTAGGAGGAAAACGATATGGTTTTGTAATTATAGATGATTACTCTCGTTTTACTTGGGTTTTCTTTTTGGCACACAAAGATGAAACTTTTCATATTTTCACTAAATTTCACCGAAAAGTCACTAATGAAAAAAGTTTTCAATTCAAAATATTAGAAGTGATCATGGAACTAAATTTGAAAATCAAGACTTTGAAAATTTTTGTGATGAAAATGGAATTGGCCATAACTTCTCTGCTCCTAAGACACCTCAACAAAATGGGGTAGTTGAAAGGAAAAACAGAACCTTAGAAGAAATGGCCCGTACCATGCTTTGTGAAAGCAACCTTCCAAGATATTTTTGGGCGGAAGCAATTAACACAGCATGTTATATTTTAAATCGTGCTTTGATTAGACAATTTTTAAAGAAAACCCCTTATGAACTTTGGAAAGGAAGAAAACCAAATATTGCATACTTTCATGTTTTTGGTTGTCGATGCTTTGTATTAAACAATGGTAAGGAAAGACTTGATAAATTTGATGCAAAATCAGATGAAGTAATCTTTCTAGGTTACTCCTCCACTAGTAAAGCATTTAGAGTTTTTAACAAAAGAACTTTAGTAGTTGAGGAGTCCATACATGTGGTTTTTGATGAATCTAACGATCTTCCTTCAAGGAAGAATGAGGGTGTTGATGATGCAGATCCACTAATAGAAGGTATGAAGGAGATCACTCTGAAAGATTCAGCAACTCCTAAGGACAAGGATCAAGAAGACAAACAAGATGAGAGAGGTGAAGAAATTCAAGAACAACCTCAAGGTACAAATGACCTACCCAAGGAATGGAGGTATGTTCACAACCACCCTAAGGAGTTAATTATTGGTGATCCTATGCATGGGGTAAAAATCCGTTCTTCACTTAGAGATGTATTTAATCATTGTGCTTTGTATCTCATCTTGAACCTAAAACTTTTGAAGAAGCTGAAAATGATCACAATTGGATTAATGCAATGCAAGAGGAACTTAATCAATTTGAAAGAAATAATGTTTGGAACTTAGTATCAAGACCTAAAAATTATTCAATAATTGACACAAAATGGGTCTTTAGAAACAAATTAGATGAGCATGGTAATGTAATTAGAAATAAAGCAAGACTGGTTGCTAAGGGATATAATCAAGAAGAAGGAATTGATTTTGATGAAACCTTTGCACCTGTTGCTAGATTAGAAGCTATTAGACTTCTACTTGCATATGCTTGCTTTATGAAATTCAAATTATTTCAAATAGATGTTAAAAGTGCTTTTTTAAATAGATATATTGCTGAAGAAGTCTATGTAGAACAACCCCTGGATTTGAAAATCATGCTTTTCCTAATCATGTCTATAGATTAAATAAAGCTTTATATGGATTAAAACAAGCACCTAGAGCATGGTATGATAGGCTAAGCAAATTTTTACTAAATAATGGTTTTTTAAGAGGTAATGTAGATACAACCCTCTTTATTAAGAGAAATCAAAATGATATGCTAGTTATACAAATTTATGTTGATGATATAATTTTTGGATCTACTAATGAATCCCTTTGTCAAGACTTTGCTAAGCTTATGCAGGGGGAGTTCGAGATGAGCATGATAGGAGAACTCACCTTCTTCCTCAGACTCCAAATCAAACAATCAAAAGAGGAAATCTCCATCACCCAAAGCAAGTACACCAAGGAACTACTCAAAAGATTTGGAATGGAGAACTCCAAACCAATTGGCACACCAATGAGTCCCTCATGTAAGCTTGACAAGGATGATGAAGGTAAATGTGTAGACTTAAAATATTATAGAGGTATGATTGACTCTTTATTATATTTAACTGCAAGTAGGCCTGATATCATGTTCAGTGTTTGTTTGTGTGCTAGATATCAATCTAATCCTAAAGAATCTCATTTGAATGCTGTTAAAAGAATCCTTAGATACTTAAATGGTACTCAAACTCTAGGGTTATAGTACTCTAAGGACTCACAAATTGATTTATTAGGATATTCAGATGCTGATTTTGCTGGATGTAAATTAGATAGAAAAAGCACAAGTGAAACTTGCCAATTTCTTGGAGTTAACCTAATCTTATGGTTTAGCAAGAAACAAAATTCGATGGCACTGTCAACGGCTGAGGCCGAATACATTACAGCTGGAAGTTGTTGTGCTCAAATCTTGTGGATTAAGCAACAACTCGAAGACTTTGGAATCAAACTTAATGAAACACCAATAAGATGTGACAACACAAGTGCCATAAATTTATCTAAAAATCCAATTCAACACTCAAGATCCAAACATATTGAAATAAGACATCATTTCATAAGAGAACATGTTCAAAATAAAAATATAATTCTTGAATATGTTTGCACTGAAAATCAATTAGCTGATATCTTTACAAAGGCCCTTAGTGAGGATAGATTCTGTGAAATTAGGAGAAATCTAGGAATTCTAGATCCATATGCCTAAATATTTTTCAATCTCCAAAGAATTGATGTCAAAAATTCTTAGAGCTCAATTTTCAACATCTATCCTGATCCCAAAAGCTCAAGTTTATCATTCCAAAAATTTATCTCTGAGCAAAACTCCTTCTCCCAAAATTTTAATTTTTTCTGGAATTTATTCATATTTTTTCTGAATTTTTTATCTTCATGAGTCGACCCCCATGAGTCGACTCAATGGCAAACTTGTAAATTCCTCCAACTTCCCACGGGTTCATTGTTTTTATATGGGTTCCTGTTCGTGAGCCGACCCATCCTTTCATCTTCCTTCTTCCAAAAGCCGACTTCCCCATCTCCATTCGCTCCAAATCCAAGGATCTAGCTAGAGGCACTTCTTCCTCCTCCTCTCCACCAAAAATCGCCACCTTGGGAAAGGGATTTTTGTGCCTTCTTCCATTGTTTGACACGGTTGGAGCTTGCCCTAGCACTCCACCGTTCTTTCCAAATCCACCTCTTTTCTCCATCAAAATCCCTCTCCACTCTCTTGTGATCCTTCCTCCACTCATTCACTTGTTCCTCCAAGTCTCCTTGCCTGCTACTGTAGTGAATATGGCTCCGAAGATGAAGCTTCTCCAAAGAAGAAAGTCAGTCCGTGAGCTTGAAGAAAATGTCCGAAAGAAGAGGCAAGCTGCTCAGTCTTCCACTGCTCCCACTCCAGCTTCAGTATCTGCTCAAGGTCCCCCTCAATCCTCCCTAAGCCCCAGTAAGAATCCTCTTTCTGATAGAAAAGTTGAAACCGAGAAGAATATAGATTTTTGGTTCTTTGAAAAAGAGGATTTTACTTTTGCAACCAAGATTAAAAACCAAGGATGGGGTTTCTACTGCTCCCTTAAGGAAGTCACCTATGTTGACCTAGTTAGAGAATTCTACCAGAATCTACATTATGGAAATGGGTCAGTGACTTCAACAGTTAAGGGTATTGATATTTGCTTGGATCCTAGTATATTGGGAGAAATACTTCATTTGCCTAGTGAGGGTTACTCTTATATGGAACTCCCAGTAAAAGAAGAAGGGATCAGTGTTATACTGGGGGGAACTTACTCAGGGAGTTTAAATAAATTGGAAGCAAAGATTTTGTCTATTGAGATGAGGATCCTGCATCAAATGGTAAT